>NC_091190.1:10899854-11199854 GCF_040958095.1 Procambarus clarkii | reverse complement strand
TAATACATTGTTTACATCATGTGCTGCAAAATATCTGCAATTTAGATCATTAAAGTGATTATTGTCATAGATAGTGGATAAGAGGTTAAGTTCTGGGTCTATACTTGTCTGCATAAAAAAAGCTGATTGCAGGAAAAACAAGGAAAGAAAGGCAAATTACAAGGTAGAAATAAGCTATAAAATAGGGAAAAATATGTACACAATACTGTACAAAACAAACACAAAATGAATAAAAAAAAAAAAAAAAAAAAAATTTAGCTTGCAAGGGGCTTACAGGGGTACAATGGAGTAAGGGAGTATGGCTAGTCTAGGCAACCTAGGTAATAAATGAGATTAAAGAAAAAACATATAAACATGGACTATACAAAACACAATTGGGCTGACCACATAGCTAGGTTACGCCAGTTGTTTGCAATCTTGAAAAGGGCAAATCTTACCTTAAATGCTAAAAAGTGTCATTTTGGCCAAGGCACAGTGACGTACCTCGGTTATGAAGTGGGCCAAGGAAAAGTGTTACCTCCGCAAGATAAAATCAGTGCCATTCTGGAGTATCCAGTACTAAAGTCTAAAAAAAACGTTCAAAGATTTATCGGTATGTGTGCGTACTATCGACGCTTTTGTCAGAACTTTGCCAGTGTTGCCACTCCTCTCACAGACTTGTTGCGGAAAGCCGTTAAATTTAAGTGGTCATCAGACTGTGCAGAGGCATTTAAAAATTTGAAATTGATCTTAGCTTCCGCCCCAGTGCTTGCTAGTCCAAGGTTCGATCGACCGTTTAAAATTCATGTGGACGCGTCTGACTCGGGTCCTGGTGCAGTGTTGTTGCAAACTGGGGATGATCAAGTGGAACACCCAGTATATTATTACTCGGTGAAATTCGACAAGGCGCAACGCAATTATTCAGTGGTAGAAAAAGAGGCGTTGGCACTAGTGTTAACATGTAAAAAGTTCGAAGTGTACCTCACAGGTAATATAGTGGAAGTGTACACGGACCATAACCCACTAGTCTTCCTGACTCAGATGAAGGGTAAGAATAAATGCATCCTCAGGTGGGCGTTGTACCTACTGGACTTCAATCTTTCCATTACCCACCTACCGGGCCGACTCAACGTGATGGCCGACGCTCTGTCCAGGTTGCCGGAATAACATTCATCTAGGCCACAGGAAGCCATTTATCAGCTGTCATGCGTTAGTTATTTTTTTTAGGTTCTCCTGTGACATTAAATATTCCGTGTCCAATTGATTTACTTCCCTGTTTTTTTTTTTTTTTTTTGTGTATGTTTTTTTTTCAGAGAACTCCTTTGTATTTTTCTTGCAGAGAAATTGTTGTTTTTGATTGATTTTTTGTTTTTGTCATATATTTTTTCTTTTTATTCTTTGTATACTCTTACAAAAAAAAATATGACTACTATTCTAGAAGTCACATTTTTTTTCTCTCTGAAGGGGGGAAAAGTGTTGCGACCCTGGGTTCTTCAGTGGAAACCAGAGGTCAAAATTGAGCTATTAAACTTTCTTATAGTACAGTTGAGCTCATCACGAGCAACAATTGTTTGTATCTTCCCTGCCAGACGTAAGACTATTCTTGTTTCTCAAAGAGCATTTAAAGACTGAGCTTGGAGTTGATTATTAAATAATAACATAGGCACCAACTATGCTCACTAATACTTTCTAATCATTTGTAATCACACAGATGTTAAAAACTACAGACCTATATCAATCCTGCCTAACTTGTCAAAAATATTCGAAAAACTAATCTACAAGCAGCTTTACTCTTTTCTAGCCAAACACAATATACTTAGCTCTTGTCAATATGGCTTCAGACCCAAAAAAAGCACTAACGATGCACTTATTAGTATGATTAACTTGATTCGCGCAGCTCTTGATAAGAAGGAGTTCCCTGTTGGGTTATTTGTGGACCTGCGTAAGGCTTTTGACACTGTCAACCACCAGAACCTTCTTCTTAAATTACATCATTATGGAGTCAGAGGACACTCCCTGCAATACCTCAAATCTTATCTTACTGACAGGCTCCAGTATGTTTCTGTGAATAATACAATTTCTCCCACCCTACCCATCAACATTGGTGTTCCTCAGGGCAGCATACTTGGCCCTCTCCTCTTTCTCATCTACATTAATGACCTTCCAAATGCCTCCGAACACCTCAAACCAATTCTATTTGCTGACGACACGACCTTCATTTACTCCAGTCCTGACCCCCTTGCTCTAAATGCCACAGTAAATACTGAGCTAGAGAAAGTCAATCTTTGGCTAACTGCCAACAAACTCACCCCTAACATTGACAAAACGTTTTATATTCTGTTTGGCAATAAATCCTCTAATCATATAAATCTCAAAATAAACAATACCCAAATTTGTAACAAATTAGATGGCAAATTCCTTGGCGTTCTCATCGACCATAAGCGGAATTTCCAGGGACACATTCTAAATATATCAAAAAAAAGTTTCAAAAACTGTTGGCATTCTTTCTAAGATCAGATATTATGTACCCCGCCCTGCCCTGGTGACTCTCTATTACTCCCTCATCTATCCATATCTCAGCTATGGCATTTGTGCTTGGGGTTCTACTACTCAAAATCATTTACGTCCTCTAATTACTCAACACAAAGCTGCTATTAGGACAATATCCAACTCTAGCCCCAGACATCACTCCGTACCCCTACTCAAATCTTTGAATATGTTAGATATTAAGTCATTGCACATTCTCTCATGTGTATTATACATATATAAAATGCTGAACTGTAATGCCAATCCTGACCTCAAAAGATTCATTGAAGGTTGTAACAGAACCAATGAGCACCACACCAGAAATAAATACAGTTTTGATATTCCTAGAGTACGACTTAATCATACTAGAAATGCTCTTCAAATCAAGGGACCCAGAATGTGGAATGATCTTCCCAACCATGTTAAAGACAGTACCTCTCTCAACCAGTTTAAGATAAAAACGAAGCACTACCTAATAAATTCACTGTAACCTACCTTACCCCTCTGTTGTCAACCCATGTATGTTTTTTTTTTGTTTTTGTTTTTTTTCAAAACAACGCTGTTTGAATGTAATTTTCTGTAATAATTTTTAATTGTATTTGTGCAGCTTTTTCAACCATGTTCCCCCCCCCTTTTACCTCTATTTTTAATTGTTCTCAACACATTTTATTCTTTTTACCCATTAGTTTTAAGCTTTAGTCATTAATGTTTTTCCTGCCCGAAACGCTTTGCGTAATAGTGGCTTTAGGCATTGTATGTACTAGCTCTATCTATTAACCCAACAAACTTTGTAAAATCTCTTTATGTATGTACCTTACCTAAATAAACATTTATTTATTTATTTATTTATTTAAAGTAAACCTGAGTAAACTTGGTATAGGGCTGCGGTATGATTAGTTGAGCAGTCTGCCGGCAGCAGGCCAGCTGGGCGGGAAGGAGGCGGAGACTCGGTTCTCTGGTTGCTGGCTGTGGTGAAAGGAACCTTCTCCTCCTTCCTCTTCGTTTCCTTATTTCTGTGTCTTGTTTAAGATAAGTACATTATTCAATATCTGGCATACTCATGTTCTGTGTGTAGAGTAGTATATTTTGTGTGTAGTAGGTGTGTTTAGAGTTTATATTACTAGTTACTCTAAAGGGGGTCCCATTGGAACCACGTGGTCCCCTACCCTAAGCTGACTCTAACTTCAAGTTATTCAATAGTAGAGCTTTACCCTAGCTTGTGCTCAGTGTAAAACCTTGTATCCTGCTTATGTGGACCAAGGCTTTTAACGTAAGGTAGTGTGGTAAAGTTATTATTATTATTGTTATTGGTGTGAAGGTATATGGGGGACTGTTAAGGGGTTAATAAATAAATAAATTAGAACAGAGTATCCCTTCTTCCTGTGTGGGAGTGCATTGATCAACCCTTAGACTGACATATATGGTCTAGTAGCAAGTTATTATTACTGTGGATAGTTTATTTTGGGGGCCGGGCCTTTTAGCTCTCCCATATATGATAACTCTGTCTTCTAACTACCCTTAACCCTTAATAGAACCAGTTCCCCCATAGCAAGCCCACCACCATTTATATTATAACAATCACAACGGTAAAGATGTTCAAATTGGGAACATAAAGATTGGGAGATTGGGTAGCAATAGATACAGTGCAATTTTAAGGCAAAAGGTGAAAAACTATGAAGATGAAATTAGGTACTTTTTAGTATTGATTTTGAATGATGTAAAAGTTGGACAGCTTTTCAATTAAATAGGGAGTGAGTTCCATAAACTGGGTCCCTTTATTTGCATAGAGTGTTTACACAGATTAAGTTTAACTCTGGGGATATCAAAAAGATATTTATTTCTGGTGTGGAGATAATGGGTCCTATTACATCTGTCCAGGAAGAGTTTCAGAGCAGGATTTGCATTTAAGAACAGGGTTTTGTAAATGGAGTTGACACTAGAGAATTTATGGAGTGAGATTATGTTTAGGGAGTTAAACAAGGGGGCTGCGTGTTATTTACTTACTTAAATCCTCCCTGACTATCGCTGCCATCTATAGATTTCCTAATACCAACATAGCTTCATTCTCAGACAACGTAAGGAATTTTATCATAAATAACAATCTCAACAAAAATCACATCATTCTGGGAGGTGATTTCAATATTGACCTGGGCCTTCAAAATAACCTTCAAGTTGACTATTTCCGTAACAGCATGCACTCCTGTATGCTAATCCCCACAATCACCAAGCCCACCCGAGTCACTCAAACATCTGCCACTACCTTGGATCACTTATGGACTAATATAACAGCTCCCCTTACATCTGGGGTAATCTGTGATAGAACAACTGACTATCCTACCTTCCTCATAGCAAACATGGATACAATACCTCCAGAAAGCAAGAAACTCTCATTCAGGCTACGCAGTGAATCAGCTTTAGGCAATCTCTCTAATGCACTACGCAATATTAACTGGGAATCTGAATTCAATAATACACAGGATATAAACTCATTAACTAACCTCTTTCTCTCCAAAACTCAAAGCCTCTACAACACTCACTGTCCCCTACTTACCAAACAAGTAACTGACAAAAAAAAACAATCCGTGGCTTACAAGTGGCATAAGCAAATTAATCAACAAAAAACATGAATATGAAAAGAAATTTAGAATTGGCCTAGTTACAAAAGAAGTAGTTAAAAGGTACTCATCAGTGCTTACCAGTATCATAAGAAAAGCCAAACTTTCATATTATGAGACTAGGTTCAAAGAAGCAAAAGGCAATATGAAAAGCACATGGAATACCATCTCTAATATCCTAGGAACTAAACAACACTCCCACAACCAGATAACACTCTCTAAGGATGGATTTACACCGTCAAATTATTTAGAAATGGCAAATAAATTTAATAGCTTCTTTTCATCGGTTGGTGCTAACCTTGCCAGTAAAATCCCACAGACTCGGGCACATATCAACACATATCTCTCAGGCAGCTATCCAAACTCTCTTCTTCTTTCACCAGTCAGCCCGACAGATATTGTGTCCATCATACACTCACTAAAAACCAAAGCTGGGAACATCAGTGAAATCCCATCCATTGTATACAAGAGACCCTCCCAAGCCCTTGCGCCACCTATAGCACTGCTGTTCAAAAAAAAAACCTTGAGTGTCATAACTTCCCTGATATCCTTAAAAAAGCAAGAGTAACGCCAGTTCATAAAGGAGGTTATCCGGCACACATAAACAATTATAGACCAATATTAAACCTACCCATCCTATCAAAAATATTTGAAAAAATTATCTATAAACAGCTATACTCCTATCTCGTAAAATTCGACATTCTTAGGCCCTGTCAGTTTGACTTCCGCTCCCAAAAGAGTACCAACGATGCAATTATTAGTCTCCTTGATATAATTTACTCAGCCCTTGACAAAAATGAGTTTCCGATTGGACTCTTCATTGACCTAAGAAAGGCCTTTGACACTGTTAATCACAATTACCTCTTACGTAAACTCAATCATTATGGAATCCGAGGCCATGCACTGGACTATATCCAATCCTATCTTAGTGACAGACGCCAATGTGTAACCATCAATAATATAACCTCTCCCACTCTACCAATAACCGTTGGAGTGCCACAGGGCAGCATCTTGGGACCTCTCCTATTTCTTATATACATCAATGATCTGCCTAATGTCTCTAACATTCTGAAACCTATTTTGTTTGCTGATGATACTACCCTCATCTACTCTAACGCCAACCCACATACACTAAATGATGTTGATAATAATGAACTAAAATACGTCCACTTATGGATGTCTACCAATAAACTAACACTTAACATAGAAAAGACCTACTACATCTTATTTGGAAGCAAATCTACAAACGCAATTCAGCTTCAGATAGATAATGTAAACATTAGCAATAAAATGATGGAAAGTTTCTTGGCCTATTCCTAGACAAGAGACTCAACTTCAGCACCCACATACAACACATAACTAAGAAAGTCTCTAAAACAGTTGGGATACTCTCCAATATCAGACATTATGTACCTAACTCTGCTCTCATCTCTCTATATTATGCACTAATCTATCCCTATCTTAATTATGGTATCTGTGCATGGGGTTCAACCACTGCAAACCACCTCAAGTCCATCATCACCCAGCAAAAATCTGCTGTCAGAATAATAACAAATTCTGCTTTCAGACAACACTCAGCCCCCTTGTTTAACTCCCTTAACATGCTAAACATAATCTCACTCCACAAATTTTCTTGTGTCAATTATATTTACAAAACCCTGTTCTTAAACGCAAATCCTGCTCTGAAACTCTCCCTGGACAGATGTAATAGGACCCATTATCACCACACCAGAAATATCTCTTTGATATCCCCAGAGTCAAACTTAATCTGTGTAAACACTCTGTGCAAATAAAGGGACCCAGTCTATGGAACTCACTCCCTAATGAATTGAAAAGCTGCCCAACTTTTGCATCATTCAAAAACAAAACTAAAAAGTACCTAATCTCATCTGCATAGATTTTTTACCTTGTTGCTATAAAATTGCACTGTATCTATTGCTACCCAATCTCCCTATCTTTATGTACCAAATCCGAACATCTTTACCATTGTGATCATTGCTGTCTTCTTATATGTGCTATCAATCTGCTGTACGGTGTCTGTTAATCTTGTTTAAATTACCAATCAAGTTGTCAATGTAATCAACCAGAGCTTTAATATACCAATGTGCTTTAATATACTTACTATTCTCTCTCATCTCATTTTTTTCTTGCAATGTATCTGTTATCATTTTATTAATACTGCTAGAATTTACCTACTTAAAATTATCTGTTAGATTAAGTACCTGCCCTAAACGCTGCGGGTACTAGTGGCTTTACAAGATTGTAAATACTATGCTATATATTCTCTCTAACCCAGTGTACCTTCTTCTATATAATTAAATAAACAAAATAAATAAATAAGGGAAATGATTATCTCATTAACGTCAGTGGAATTATTAGGCTTTAGGTACAGAGACTGTGGATAATTACCTGTAAGATAGTCCTTAACATCAGTACTGGAAGATGGAATATCATTTGCAAGGGATGACCCAATAGAAGAGAAGAACCTATTGAACTCAATAGCAGAATTAGAGGCTGAAAGCTGACCATCATTATTGGACTGGAGTGTTGGTTTGTTATTTAAAATCTTCTTTGACCCCAATATTTGAGAAATTGTGCTCTAAGTTTTTTTAATGTTGCTCTTTATTTGGGTAAATTTATCTTCGTAGTATTTAGCTTTGGCTCGTCTAATTATTTTAGATAGCAGTAACGAGTAATTCTTTGATAATTATTTGGAGACGGTTCCTAACCTATACTTCTTCTCAAGGTCATGTTTTTTATTAATGGATTTGAAGTATTCCCTATGTAAGCCAAGGATTGTTAAGCCTTTTGGTTGTGACTTGTTTCGTAAGCATAGGACAGTGGGTGTTATAAAGGCTGAGAGTTTTTTGAAGAAAAGATTGCACTGCTAGGTTGATGTCCCCTATGTTACCTAACTCGGACTCCCAGTTGACATTATCAGCAGCAGTTATAAAATTGTCTATAGCAGTTTCATTGTGCAGTCTAAAGCTTATAACTCCCTTGTCTCTAGAGGTGGTTTGTTAATGTTAGTTAAGAGAAATGTGGGGTAATGGTCTGTAGTGCTACCGGTGATTATACCTGAAGTAAGCGGAGAGGTTATGTTTGTCCAGATGCGATCTAGAGTCGTGGCAGTACTATCAGTGATTCTAGTAGGTCTAGTGATTAAGGGTATGAGGAAGTGTTACGGCCCTCTAGGGTCGCAACTGGGTTCTTTCTCTGATGTTAGTAGAGTTTGGGTATCCGGCCCCAAGCTAGTAGAGGCTTTCAAGGGGTGTGCTCCGTAATGCAAGTAAATTAAAGGGGAAGGGATAAAACTGCTTAGAAATAAATATATATTCACCACCACCAATAAATAAATATATAAACAGTCACACGCTGTTACTACCACTACACTTATGTACACGTCTTGTCTTCTTCTGAAGACACAGGATGCTCTGCTTAACGGTGCTCAAGACGAGTAGCCCTGGTTCTCTTCTTGTGGCCTCTTGATAAATCCTTAGATTCTCTTAGCGAGTCTACCCCGGCCACAGGCCAGCCAAAATACAATCCCACTGGGTGCACCGTCGTGGAGGCCGTCAACCACAAATCCAGCCTGTAGCTGGCAGGTTCCAATCAGCAACGCTGCGTAGGCCACTCCACGACCGATACTAGGGTTACGAGCCCTAGGCAGGAGCCTCGTGTGATTCCACAGATCACTCTCCTCACCATAACACCCCAGTGGCTATTCTTCTCCACGAGTCAGCCCCGGGTACGACAATTCCTCAACTGCCACGTCACAGGCAGGCTAACACAACAGTGTTCATCCGGGGGGTGACTCAACTTCTGCAGCTAATACTTGGAGACTCTACGGCTGCCTTGGGTAGACTGATTCAGCAGTCCCAGGTCGACTCTGTAATCAGACACGTCATCAGTAATAGGGACACTCTAGGGCACGTCACTTACAGGCTTAGACACAAACGCCCACCTATCCACTAAATAGATGGCGTTGCTGTCTAAGCGCCACCTCACCAGAGGTCAACAGCGGCTGTGTTATGAGCTGATTAGGACGGGAAACTAGCCCTTGTGGCCAGTATATCTCGTCCTCACTAGATGGCGTCGTCCATTTGGAGGGGGTTTCGGGAGCTGACCCACAGATGGCGCGGTCGTCACTGCTCCGTGCTCGGACGCTGGGCTCGGGTCCGTAACAGGAAACAGGAATTCATACTTTTTTTTTTTTTTTTTTTTTTTTTAGATATATACAAGAGTTGTTACATTCTTGTACAGCCACTAGTACGCGTAGCGTTTCGGGCAACTGTTGAGGAAACTAACAGCAGTAGGGTGTTCAGGCTCGCAGAGGTCAATTTTAAACTCCCTTGCGATAATTAGATGGTTTTTGTTCAGTCTGTTATCTAGTATTAGATTTCTAAGGTTTGAGTTGAATTCGGACACATCACTGTTAGGAATTCTATAGACTGCACCCACAGACAGGACAGACTCTGCACCCTTGACTCTGAAGCTGGCGAAGATATACTCCCCACAGCAGTCTCTAGTTCTAATTACTTTTAAGCATGTTAGTTCTTGATGGTAGTAAAGAGCAGTACCACCACCTCTCTAAATTTGACGACAGTTGTGAATTGCCGAGTAGTTAGGCATGTTAAAGAGTTGAGTAGTATCCTCTTTCAACCATGTTTCAGTAAGTATAATAAAAGAGAATTTGTTGTCAATAGTTTCAATCAAGGCACTAACATCATCGAAGAGTTTACCTAGGGATCTAACGTTCAAGTTGATTACAGAGATATTGTGATTATGTGTTAATACATTGTTTACATCATGTGCTGCAAAATATCTGCAATTTAGATCATTAAAGTGATGATTGTCATAGATAGTGGATAAGAGGTTTAGTTCTGGGTCTATACTTGTCTGCATAAAAAAACTGGTTGCAGGAAAACAAGGCAAGAATGGCAAATTACAAAGTAGAATTAAGCTATAAAAGGGGGAAAAATATATAAACAATACTATACAAAACAAACACAAAATGAACAACAAAAGAAAAAAATGAGGTAGCTTGCAAGGGGCTTACAGGGGTACAATAGAGTAAGGGAGTATGGCGAGGCTAGGCAACCTAGGTAATAAATGAAATAAAAAAAAATATAAACATGAACTAGACAATACAAAAGATATAGATATACAAAACAAAGATATAAACAAGACTATACAATACAAAAACAAATTGAACAATAAAAGAAAAATGAGGTAGATTGCTTACAAGTACTCTCAGGTACACTGTAAGTAACAATTTGCAATTTGAGATACAGGCAAAGCCAGGGGTACAATGGAGTAGGGGAGTATGGCAAGGCTAGGCAACCTAGGTAATAAATGAAATCAAAGAAAAAAGTTGAATAATAAACATAGGCAAACTTAAGCTAATGATTAATACTATAAATAGTTCAGTTATGACTGTATAATTAATAAGACCTAAAGAAATATTAATGCACTCAATTAATTAAGTCCAGTAAATGACTAGTAAAGAGTAAGTTAAAAATTAAGTTAAAAAATGAAACAAGGAGACTCTAGGATACCTAGCCCGCACTAGGTGACAAGGGGGTTAATTAAGTTGATTCATTGAGAGTGATAATATGGTGAGACAAACCAACTTGGGAGAGGAAAGTGTTGAGGTTCTCTTCATTAGCAATTGTAAACATTTTGCCCTCTGCGGTCTTTCTCACCTTAATCAATCCATCTCTAACGAAGCACTGATGAATCGCATCTGGGTTTTGATGACGGATTTGACGCAGGCGGTAGAGGAGTTGCTGTCTGTTCCTAGTCAAGCACTCGTTGATGTATATTGCCTTCCGTTGGGATGCAGCTGTCCGGACAAGATGCGATTTCATGGACTGGGAAGTCAGCTTCAGGCAAATTTTCCGCTGGTTTTGTCCTGATGGATTCTTTTTGCCTACTCTGTAGGCAGCAATGATGTCAGTTTTGTTTAGAATGACCTGCAGTTCGTTTTTTATGAGAGCCTGAGCTATTTCAACACACTTTTCACCTTCACGTTACACAGGTATATCTTGGGACGACACAATAACAGAGTCTAGCAGCTTTTGCTGATCTTGTTCTTCCTATATAAATATAGGAAGAGTAGAATATAAATATAGGATATAAAGCCATTGCTTGGTTACTGACTTTAATACTTAAGATGATACATGACTAGCAGCTTCCCAGCTTGGCGGGCGTCCTGTACGCTCTATGTTTACCTTCTTGGCGTCTGAGCCGCCGCACATAGAAAACGGATGGTACCGTTTTCTGTGAACATGACATCCCTCCTTTTCTTTAAAAAGAATGAATACAGGATGTCTACCATGCTTGTAGCACAAAGCAAAGTTATTGACACAAAGTAAGTTATTAACATATCAAGAGATATTGCATACATTTAACATTAATTAAGCACACAAAGAATTTAAATAACTTAATCTTTACCACATAGGATTTCAATGTTAAAAATACATATGCAATGTTAAACAAACATGAAAGAAACTGTAATACAGAGTTACAAAATATTGAATGCGAGATCTGCATTATTCAAACAATATTAAATTTAGTTTAGCATAATAGGTAAATACTTTGCATTACATAGGAACACAATTAATCATCAAATCGTGTAGGGCGTTTAACATGACGTTTAGGACGAGAGTCCCCAAATACAATAATATCCCTTGATGAATTGTTTATTGAGTTATAACTCATTTTTTCTTTTTCTTTTGCACGACTTTGCACTTCATCATTTTCTGCACTAGTCGGAATCACTTTGAAATAGGCCATATTACGTGTTATACTATGATCTCTATTACTCGCTGTTACCATAGTTCCTTTTACACTAATCACTTTATATGGTTTTGTCTGATACGGCTTCTCTAGCTTTCCCTCTTTTTTCCTTTTAACGAGAACAGGGTCTCCAACCTTTATGAATTGTTCCTTTGCACGTTGATCATGAGCAATTTTCATTTTGCCCTTGGCTAGTGCATCCTTCTCAGCGAGACGTTTATCCGTTATCACGGCTGGCATGACAGGTAGTGCGATTCTCATAGGACGTCCAAATAAAAGTTCGCCAGGCGACTTGCCAGTGTTCCATGCGGTGTTGCACGGTAGTTCCTGAGAAAAGCATACATAGCTTGTTTCCAGGATCGTCCTTCGGCATGAGCACAGCGTACCGCTTTCATGAGAGGTTGCATGAATCTCTCAACTTCTCCATTTGCTTGAGGATGTAGTGGCATCACACGGTGGTGTTTGAATCCAATATGCTCAGCAAAATTGACGAAGTCTTGTCCATTGAATGGCGGTCCATTGTCCGTCTTGACAACTTCAGGAATGCCAAAATTTGAAAAGATCTTGTCGAGCTTCGGGATGACAGCCTTTACAGATGTGGAAGTGATGATTTCTACTTCTGGATAACGTGAGTGATCATCAATGACTGCCATCAAGTACTCTCCAGTTGGTAGCGGTCCGCAGAAGTCCATTGATACTTCCGTCCATGGTGCAGCAGGTAGTGGTGAAGGTTGTAGAGGTGTTGGTCTTGAAGTATCCACTGCAGCTTGGCAAGGGACACAAGCATCATGCATATCCTTTGCTTGACGATCAATGCCAGGAAACCACACCTTTTCTCGTAGCAGCTGTTTGGTCCTAACAAGACCTTGGTGTCCTTGATGTGCAAGCTTCAGAGCACGTTGCTGGAGAACAGCTGGAATGACGATACGAGTACCTCGCAGCACGGTGTCGCGTTGTTGTTGCGTAACACTTAATTCTGTCTGGATGCGTTCAAGTGCTTTGAATGCATCTTGGTCAACTCCTGAGGGTGGGATGCGTGGAAACTTTTTCTTAGTCAATGCATCCACTGTTGCTTGCAGAGTTGGGTCCACTAGGGTTGCAGTACGGATTTCATCAAGAGTGAGAGCCTTAGGGACTGCATCACAGGTTACAGAGTGTACATATTCCTCGGCAACTTGCTGATGCTTGGTGATGGTGAAACTGTTGGCAGGATGTCGACTGATGTAATCAGCGGGATTGCCTGCACCCGGCTTGTATTTCACCGTAAAGTTGTATGGTTGCAGACGAAGAGCCCATCTCTCAATGCGAGCTGGTGGTTTGGACTTTGGATTATTGAAGATGGTCTCCAACGGTTTGTGGTCAGTGACTATCGTGGTGAAGGGCGCACCAAGCAGATACACATTGAAGTGTTCACAGCCCCATACAAGAGCAAGAGCTTCCTTCTCTGTCTGACTGTATCGTTGCTCAACATCTGTGAGAGAACGGCTGGCGTAGGCAATTACTACTCTGGAATCTGGATGACCAGGTTTGTGTTGGGCTAAAACAGCAAATAAACCAACAGGACTAGCATCTACCGTTAACTCAGTGTCCATTGATGGATCAAAGTATGCAGCAGTCGCATTCTCTATTAGTGCATCTTTCACAGCATCAAATGCATTTTGTTCGATATCGCTCCAGTACCATGATGCATTTTTCTTCAGGAGCTCACGTAGAGGCTTCGTAATGGTAGCAAAATCTGGAATGAAGCGGGAACAGTAGTATGCCATTCCCAGAAAACTATGTACTTCAGTGGACGTTGAAGGAGGTGCAGCATTCTTGATATCTGCAACTTTCTAAGGATCTGGAGACAGACCTTTGTCACTAAGTACATGTCCAAAGAATTCAAATTATGTTGATTGAACTCACACTTTGCTCGGCTTAGCGTCAGATTCTTTTCTCGTAAGCGTTGCAATGTTGCACGAAGAGCTTTGTTGTGTTCAGCTTGGGTACGGCCATAAATAATGATGTCATCAGACATGTTGTCAGCATTAGGTATATCTTGCAATACCTGGCTGATGATGTGCTGGAATACCTCGGCTGCGCTGTTAATACCAAAACTCAGGCGCATGTACCTATACAGACCTCGATGTGTCGTAAACGTTGTGATGAAGCGACTCTCATCATCAAGTTCAAGCTGATAGCCCTTGTTTAAATCTAACTTGCTAAATACAGTTGCACGATTCAAGCGGTAAATCATATCATCTACAGTTGGTGTAGGATGGCGTTCACGCATTATTGCCTTGTTGGGAACACGCATGTCTACACAAATGCGTATCTCATCTGGATTCTTCGGCTTTGGTGGAGTGACAATTGGGCTTACCCATGGTGTTGGGCCTGTTACTGGTTCAATGATATCTAGTTCCATTAGCCTATCCAGTTCGGCATCGACTTTCTTGCGAGTATGGAATGGTTGTCGGCGATGTGGTTGGGCAACTGGAATTACATCTGGGTTGATATGCAGATGTACTTTGCTATCAGTATAACAACCTATGGATTTAAATCGATCAGAAAATTCAGCAACAATACCATCAACATTGTTTGCAGATTCCACTGCTACAGCATTAGAAAGCTGAAGTAGCCCCAATTTAGTTGAAGTCTTGTAACTGAGTAGAGACTCCTTTGCATTCCTAACAACATGGAATGTAGTAGTGAGCATTGCACTCTTTGACTTAATCTCTGCAGTGAAAGTTAAAATCACTGGTAAGGCTACCTTTGAAGCATAGACAGTGGCTTTGACATTGTAGTTTTCAAGCTTTGGGAACTGTTTTTTAAATTTTTCATAGTGGCACTCAGCAATGGTGTCAATGTTTGATCCAGTGTCAATAAGAACTTTGAGACAAATACCAGCAATGTATACTATAGTCTCTGGGTTATTTGGAAGATCATTCCATCCTGTGATTGATTGTACTTGTTACAACCCTGGGTTCCTCAGTGGAAACCAGAGGTCAAAATTGAGCTAAATAAACTACCTTATAGTATTGGACGCATCGCGAGCTGCATTTGTTTGTATCTTCCCTGCCAGACATAAGACTATTCTTGTTTCTCAAAGAGCATTTAAAGACTGAGCTTATGGTTGATTATTAAATAAGAAAATAGGCACCAACTATGCTTACTAATACTTTCTAATCATTTGTAAAGTAAACCTGAGTAAACTTGGGATAGGAATGCTGTACGATTAGTTGAGTAGTCTGCTGGCAGTGAGTGAACTGAGGGAGGAGAGTGGAGATGCTCTCTCTTCTCTGTTGGCGTTCGAGGTGTAAACAGCGGGATTCTGTGGCTGCACCTCTCTCCCCTTCTACCTTTTCTCTTACTTATTTCCCTTACCTTAAGTTAAGTATATCCTGTGTTGTAAGTGTGCCTACTCTGGTAGGGAAAGATTGGTGAGACCTGGGGGTAGTATTTGCCAGTGTTTTGGGTACCCTAAGTGTTGTGTTGTGTTGTATTAGGGTACCACGTGGTCTCACTACCCTAAGCTACATCAAGCTTCAATTCTTAACCAGTAGTACTTTACCCTAGCTTGTTCACAGTATAAACCTTGTATCCTGCCTATGTGGACCAAGGCTTTTAACGTAAGATAGTGTGGTAAAGTAATTATTATTGTTATTGGTGTGAATGTATATGGGGGGTTGTTAAGGGGTTAATAAATAAGTAAGTTAGTTAAAGGAGTATCCATTTTTCCTGTGTAGGAGATCTATGATCAACCTCTAGGCTGACTATTGCTGTAATAAGCCACTACAAGTTTATTTTTATATATTTAGTGGGGGCTGGGCCTTTGAGATCTCTCATATTTGATAACTCTTAATGCTAATTACTGCCCCTACATCCATTAACACTAGACTCCCCATAGAACACACACTTATTTATAACAGTACTCCATAAATATAATCACATTCACTGTCATCTGAGACTGGTCGTAATGAAATGTTGTCTTGTACATTATTAACATTTTGGATATGAGGTGCAATATTGTGTTAATCACCTCGGCCCCTATGAACTGATCCTCGTACAGTGCTTTTATTCACTGACTGTGGTTTCTTGAGTGCAGAACGACACATAGCACCAAAATGACCTAGTTTTCCACACTCATAGCACTTCTTACCTTGAGCAGGACAAACATTACCTTGGTGTGGGTAGTCTCCTCCACAATTGTAACATTTATTGTTGACACCCTCTGATGTGGGTCGTTGTGACTGCTTGGGTCTTGTTCCTTGACCCCATTTGTGATGTGGTTCTCGGCTCAATTTGCTGTTAGGTTTGCCATGATTTCTTTGATCACAATGTCCTCCCTGAACCTTACATACCTCATCACTGTTAGTAACAGTGGCAGAACCGTTGTAGGCACTGCACTCGATGACACGAGCATCGCGTGCAGCATCTTCCAATCGACGAGCCATATCCAGTACCTTGGTAAGAGAACTTTCATCATCAACAAGTTCTAGAGCTCTTCGACGGAGAAGTGTAGATGTGCATGTTTCAATTATTTGCTGTTTGATTTCTTTGTCAACATCAGCAAACTCACAATGGGCTGCTAAACCCTGCAGACGTGTGTGGTATTGATCAACGGTTTCATTATAGAGTTGTTTTGCTCTCCTGAAATGCATAATTTCCATTGCAGTATTTTGCCTTGGTTTGAAATGTTCTGTTAATTTGGCTTTGGCAGTGTCATAATCTTTGGCACCACCAGTGTCTTTCAGTGTATCAAAGATGTCACAAACTCTTTCACCTGCATAATGAAGTAGAAAGGCACGCTTTATTTCAGCACTTTTGATGTCAGAAACTATCAACAAATTTTCAAATCTTTTAAGCCATTTGATCCACCTCTGTGGCAGGTTTGTCTGGTCACAGTCAGGATCAAATGCAGGAAACTGAGGTATATTTGCCATTTTTACTGAATAAATGTAAACTTATCACTTAAATGTTCCTCAGAATATTAAACACTTACTGCACTGTATATGTTAGTTAAGAATTCACTGTAATTACTTTTATTTTGCAAAGCACACAAGCATTTTAATGCAAAAGTTCATAGCAGAGCACAGTACAGCAGCAACTGACTTCTTACCTAGCCCTTGTGTACATGTGTTGTTCCTACTCACAGCAGCACAGCAGTTGTCAGCAGTTGGCACAGCAGTACTTAGCAGTTGGCAGCAGTTTTGTATACAGCATCAAAGCGTCGTTTCGTACACAGCGTCGGCAGATGCCTCAGTACTCAGCTTCAGTCAGCACAGCTTGGTGTGAGATTTTTCTCTACGCCTACCTCCCTTAGGAGGTGGACTACAAGTTTAAAGTCTGCTCACGGCAGTTAAGCATGAGTCCAATAGAAAAAAGGAAAAGCTGGAGCAAACCGCCAGGCCTCCACCACCAGGGGTGAAAACCTGTCCACAATAGGCCGCGGGCTCCTCCTAGTTAAACAGGACGTTAAAACTAATAAAGGATAACCGACGGGTTCTCACAATCAAATATTTATATTTGATGTGGCGCTATGAATTGGAATTCGAATTCCCAAGAACAGCCGCCTTATCAAGATCACATCAACATTTAATAATATGCAGAAATATGGTGGAATAATATGGTTGAAGGGTTGACATCAAAGACCGTTTTCTACAACATAACAATTTATTAATAACAAGAGACTAACTACTACATTACCGAGTTTACGTTACGTTAATGACCAACCAGTGGCACGATACCAAACAGCTAAATAGCAACCCTTGCTGTGAGGCTGCATACTGAACTAACCTGAACACAGGTGTGCCCACTGATGACGCAATAATGCAAAACAAAGAAAAATATCACAGACTAAGTTACACCACAGCGAATGGTTACGTTATTGTACATCAAGTGGCATTTGCAACACAGCTATTCAACAGCCCCTCGAGAAGTGACAGCAGGCTCCATCTAGCTGACACTTCGGGCTGACAACATGAACTAACTGAACAAATGAAGGATATCCATTGAAGACAAAGACACAAGCATGCAATCAATAGTGTCTCGGTTTCCCTGACAGCTACTATAATCACAAACTTAGGGGTCCTCCCGCCCCCCAGGAGAGACCCACGTAACTAGGAGGATAGTCCAACAGTGAATCCCCCCTATCACAACCCAGTGTGAACACTCTTTGCAACTCCCAACAAGAAGTTGCACTGTTGTAAACAGTAACAAAGACAGGCAAGGCGAGATTCTGGGACACAGCTCCACAAATCCCTAGATGACTCTACTCTCGTCACCAGACGACAACCAAAAGAAATTGCCTTAAGTGATTAATTACGTTATTTGACTGATCGCAGCAGTCAGCAACAAAGTACTACGATAATCACAAACGATTGTCTCACACTAGACAACAACATGATGATACTCTACGTTAATCTTTAACACTTGTCTCTCTTGTTAACAATAACTCAAACTTATATTACATCACACTTGACTCCTTGCAAGTATTCAGTGAGTAATTCTCAATTAAGGTCAAACGGACCACTAATTACATCCCCATTGAGTTACGTTAACTAAGCCTACCCTAACTTGGTAGCTTCTCCACAGTCTGTGTCAAAAAATTACTAGTGAGTGTTAATTACCCTAATTAATTCCCTTAATTAATACTGAGCAATTAATTAACTGTCACCAGGACCGATAATTAATCATCCATAAATACGTCTCACTCCGCACTGCCTAAGCAGGTCTCATCAAACACTGTGAATTCACGGGAAAGGAGTTAATTACCCTAATTAACAAGATATGCCAATAATCCACTGTCCTCAGACAGGATATGATTAATACAACGATTTATGCTAGCTCCATGACCTCGCTTTACCGAGTCATCGGAGCTCTCCAATGTTAATTACTCCACTAATTAACCTGAGCCACTAATTGCTATACCCCAGAAAGGTAATTAGTCTCGAGCATATTACGTTAACACAAATACTGACAGACTCTGACAGATCCTCTCCCACTACGTGAATTCATGATGAGAAGGCTAATTACATAATTAGCTGGAGTGGTCAATTAGTTGTCACACGGACAATTAATTGCTCCCGAGACGTATCTCACTCAAGCTCAACACTGTTCTCTCTTAACAGCCCTCACTCACTCCACAATACTAAGTGTGCACCCCTTATCCAGTTAATTACCCCTTACTTAATTAACTCACTGAATCCTTAAGTCCTCCACACAACTTAAGGAAACAAAGTAACCCCAGCGTTACATAGGTCACACTACAATGGCATGCAACATCATAAAAGCACTGCCCACATATGGTTGCGGCTACTGCAACTCGCTAATTACTGTGCCCACACAATAATGATACACGGTTGTGCAACACACAAGAGTATACGAATATTACTGCCCCCCTCTTTTTCTTGCACCCGATTGCAAAGGACTACTGTGAACACACACTTACCTCAGCAAGGCAATTAACCCATCAATTGCCTGCTCTCATTAAGTACTGTGAGTTCCCCTGAATAATCCTAGAGGTCCCTTAAACCCTCAACACAGTTCCTGGGGCAATAATATCGTATAAACTGATAACAATACTGCACAAACCTGCAACATAATGATGCCGTCAGCATACCCCACATGCTAATGACATCATTAGGCAATCAGTCAGCAATCACATCTACTGACTTACCACACAACACAGTACATAAACATGCAAATGAACACATAGAAATGGCATTCACATAATCAATGAAAATTATATCATCAAGTAAATGTAACTATCTACCTCTAATGAGTATAATTTTACGGTACTCTATGGCATTAATCCAGTCTGAACGATTATATAGAATCGACAGGCTGGATCACTTATATGGTAAATCTCTACACTGACCGGTTACATACTCTAGTCAGTCTACTATATATATACATTATGATACTACAGTGTGGTCCCGTGTATAATATCAATCTCCAGGTACCGCCCTATCGAACCTGGACCCTACTGACAGCTGTCACTCAGCTGCTTCTCTAGCCTGGCGAGGCTCTGAGACAACTCTTACCGTGAATTTCCACCGGTACCCATCACACTGTAATAGTACTCATTTCTACTGCCCTCTTTCCCTTATGTTTTCCTCATTTCCCAAGTCACTACCACACTAGCTGACAACACTTAGCTTGCTTGCTCCTCATGAGTTGACAAGATGTGGCCCTAGGCTGTCCCAGGAAAGTGGATAAGGCATGTGGCCACCGCGTGGCCCACAGCGTCCCTCCAGAGTTGAGAGGGGGGGGGTTTGGTGGTAGCCAGCGCGCGGGCAGGCGGCTGGGTGGCCGGGGGTGGCCACGGGTAGCGCATGATGTCATAGCACCCCACCCGGCAGCGCGGGTGGCCTGGGTGGGTGGCCCCCCCCCCCCCCCCCCGAAGCAGCTGGCCAAGGTGGGCGGCGCGGGTGGGCGTGCACATGGGTGCCTCAGGCTGGCAGGCTGCCGCCCACAGGAGTACCCACGCGGCTGGGGAATCACAACCCCATCAAACTAGCGCCTGCCTTGCTCTACACTGGGGTGACAATGGCCGGCGGCGTCCCCACACTGACGCAGCCTGGTGGAATGCAAAGTCCAACATGGGCCTGTAATATCGCATTTATTTATTTATTTATTTATTTATTTATTTATATATATACAAGAAGGTACATTGGGTTTGTGAGAATACATTGGATAGTACAGTATATACATTCTTGTAAAGCCACTAGTACGCACAGCGTTTCGGGCAGGTCCTTAATCTAGCAGATAATTTTAAGTAGGTAATTTTAATCAGAATTGATAAATGATAAAGATACATTACAAGAGAAAAATGAGATGAGAGAGATAAGTAGGTATATTAAAGCATATTGTTATATTAAAGCTCTGATTGATTACATTGACAGCTTGATTAGTAATTTAAACAAGGTTAATAGACACCATACAGCAGATTGACAGCACATATAAGACAGCAATGATCACAATGGTAAAGATGTTCAGATTGGGTACATAAAGATTGGGAGACTGGGTAGCAAAAGATACAGATAAACAAGATTTATAAACACCATATAACAGATTGGCAGCACATATAAGAAAACAGCAATGATCACAATGGTAAAGATGTACAAATTGGGAACATAAAGGTTGGGAGATTGGGTAGCAATTGATACAGTGCAATTTTAAGGCAAAAAGTGAAAAACTATGAAGATGAAATTAGGTACTTTTTAGTATTGATTTTGAATGATGTAAAAGTTGGACAGCTTTTCAATTCAGTAGGGAGTGAGTTCCATAAACTGGGTCCCTTTATTTGCATAGAGTGTTTACACAGATTAAGTTTGACCCTGGGGATATCAAAGAGATATTTATTTCTGGTGTGGTGATAATGGGTCCTATTACATCTGTCCAAGAAGAGTTTCAGACAAGGATTTGCATTTAAGAACAGGGTTTTGTAAATGTAGTTGACACAAGAGAATTTGTGGAGTGAGATTATGTTTAGCATGTTTAGGGAGTTAAACAAGGGGGCTGTGTGTTGTCTGAAAGCAGAATTTGATATTATTCTGATAGCAGATTTTTGCTGGGTGATGATGGACTTGAGGTGGTTTGCAGTGGTTGAACCCCATGCACAGATACCATAGTTGAGATAGGGATAGATTAGTGCATAATATAGAGAGATGAGAGCAGAGTTAGGAACATAATATCTGATTTTGGAGAGTATACCAACTGTTTTAGAGACTTTCTTAGTTATGTGTTGTATGTGGGTACTGAAGTTGAGTCTCTTGTCTAGGAATATGCCTGAGCCTAACCTAACTTAATCTAACTTTGTCTAAGGTGCTGTCTCTCCCTTACCATTTACCTAATGTTCTCTCATTCATATAATTTCCTAAATAATCCATCAAGTCTCCTTGCACTTATGCAAGCATCTACCTCAGTTTCATTGTAAAATTTTACTCTTAAATCTAATCTTACCCTATTCCATTTATATTGTAAATTTAATTGTATTGATCTATGTCATTTATTGAAATCAATTATTGATCTCATTTTGTTCTTTTAATTAAGTTCATTCTAATTATAGGTTAAAACTAAGCTAATTAAAATTTATTATCTTTAAGATTATTTTACTTTACAATTATCATTTGTCAAATTTTCTTTTTTTTATATATTCATCTTGACAGTCTCTACTGATTTTTTTGTTCTCTCCACCAAACTTGTGTATCCTCCATGGCTATCTAGTGACTTTTATTCTACCTCTAATTGTTTAAATTCTTTTGTTTACTAGCATTTATTGTCGTGTTTTGCCATAATTATTCTCTAATTTTAGCAGACTCAATACTTTGTAAGTTCTTATTTTATTGTTATATTATTATATTGTTGTGTTTTGCTATAATTATTTTCTATTTTACAGCAGATTTAGTTTTCATCTGTTCCTGTAATTGCTTATCTTATTGTATCGTGACATTATCTTATCTATATGCTTACTGATATTGATCCTGATCGAAATCTTCTGTCCCATATCCACACAAATCAGCACATTGATCATCATTATTGCAGGTATTACACAGCAAATCTTGCAAAAAAACAAACTCCTAAATAGCACCTGCTTATCAGTTTACAACCAAAATGTTAGATCACTTGGTAAACATTTTGATGATATAAATGCACTTCTTACAGCACTAGGTACTAAATTATCTTTCATCATTTTAACAGAAACTTGGCTAAGTAATGACTATACCCAACTCTACAATTTAGCTGGTTATAAAGCCATTCATAACTGCAGGCCGAATAAAAAAGGTGGTGGTACAGCAATATATTACAAAGATACCTTCACTTGCAATATTGTCATTAGTGATAGAGACGACTTTTGTGAATATACCTTTGCCAAGTTCTCCAGTAAATCCCTTAAATCCTCCCTGATAATCGGTGCCATCTATAGATTTCCTAATACCAACATAGCTTTATTCTCTGACAATGTAAGGAATCTTATCATAAATAACAATCTCAATAAAAATCACATCATTCTGGGAGGTGATTTCAATATTGACCTGGGTCTTCAAAACAACCCTCAAGTTGACTATTTCCGTAACAGCATGCACTCCTGTATGTTAATCCCCACAATCACCAAGCCCACCCGAGTCACTCAAACATCTGCCACTACCCTGGATCACCTATGGACCAATATAACAGCTCCCCTTACATCTGGGGTAATTTATGACAGAACAACTGACCACTATCCTACTTTCCTCATAGCAAACATTGACACATCACCACCAGAAACCAAAAAACTTTCATTCAGGCTACATAGTGAATCAGCTTTAGGCAATCTCTCTAATGCTCTCCACAATATTAACTGGGAATCTGAATTTAATAATTCACAGGATATAAACTCATCAACTAACCTCTTTCTCTCCAAAACTCTAAGCCTCTACAACACTCACTGTCCCCTTCTTACCAAACAAGTAACTGATAAAAGAAAAAATAACCCGTGGCTCACAAGTGGCATAATTAAATCAATCAACAAAAAACATGAATACGAAAAGAAATTTAGGAGTGGCCTAGTTTCAGTGGAAGTAGTTAAAAGGTACTCGTCAGTGCTTTCCAGTATCATAAGAAAAGCAAAACTTTCATATTATGAGACTAGATTCAAAGAAGCAAAAGGCAACATGAAAAGCACATGGAATACCATCTCTAACATCCTGGGAACTAAACAACACTCCCACAACCAGATAACGCTCTCTAAGGATGGCCTTACACTGTCATCTGACTTGGAAATGGCGAATGAATTTAATAGCTTCTTTTCATCGATTGGTGCTAACCTTGCAAGTAAAATCCCACAGACTCAGACACATATCAACACATATCTCTCAGGCAGCTATCCAAACTCTCTTCTCCTCTCACCAGTCAGCCCGTCAGATGTTGTGTCCATCATACACTCACTAAAAACCAAAGCTGGGAACATCAGTGAAATCCCATCCATTGTATACAAGAGCGCCTCCCATGCCCTTGCGCCACCTATAGCTCTGCTGTTCAACAAATCCCTTGAGTGTCATACCTTCAATGATATCCTTAAAAACGCAAGAGTAACGCCAGTTCATAAAGGAGGTAATCCGTCAGACATAAACAACTATAGACCAATATCGAACCTACCCATACTATCAAAAATATTTGAAAAAATTATCTATAAACAGCTCTACTCCTATCTCGTAAAATTCGACATTCTTAGCCCCTGTCAGTTGGCTTCCGCTCTCAAAAGAGTACCAACGATGCAATTATTAGTCTCCTTGATATAATTTACTCAGCTCTGGACAAAAATGAGTTTCCAATTAGACTCTTCATTGACCTGAGAAAGGCCTTTGATACTGTTAATCATGATTACCTCTTAAGTAAACTCCATCATTATGGAATCCGAGGCCATGCACTGGACTATATCCAATCCTATCTTAGTGATAGACACCAATATGTAGCCATCAATAATATAACCTCTCCCATTCTACCAATAACTGTTGGAGTGCCACAGGGCAGCATCTTGGGACCTCTTCTTTTTTAATAATAATAATAATAATTTTTATTTAGGTAAAGGTACATACATAAAGAGATTTTACAAAGTTTGTTGGCTTTATAGATAGAGCTAGTACATACAATGCCTAAAGCCACTATTACGCAAACCGTTTCGGGCAGGAAAAAACACTAATGACTAAAGCTTAAAACTAATGGGTAAAAAGAATAAAATGTGTTGAGTACAAATAAAAATAGAGGTAAAAGAGGGGGGAACATTGTTGAAAAAGCAGCACAAATACAATTACAAATTATTACAGAAAATTACATTCAAACAGCGTTGATTTGAAAAACAAAAAACATACATGGGTTGACAACAGAGGGGTAAGGTAGGTTACAGGGAATTTATTAGGTATAGCTTCGTTTTTAACTTAAACTGGTTGAGAGAGGTACAGTCTTTAACATGGTTGGGAAGGTCATTCCACATTCTGGGCCCCTTGATTTGTAGAGCATTTCTGGTTTGATTAAGTCGTACTCTAGGAATATCAAAACTGTATTTATTTCTGGTGTGGTGCTCATGGGTTCTGTTACAACCTTCTATGAAGCTTTTGAGATCAGGATTGGCATTATAGTTTAGCGTTTTATATATGTATAATACACATGAGAGAATGTGCAGTGACTTAATGTCTAACATATTCAGAGATTTGAGTAGGGGTACCAAGTGATGTCTGGGGCCAGAATTGGATATTGTCCTAATAGCAGCTTTGTGTTGAGTAATTAGAGGATGTAAGTGATTTTGGGTAGTAGAGCCCCAAGCACAAATACCATAGTTGAGATATGGATAGATAAGGGAGTAATAGAGAGTCACCAGGGCAGGGCGTGGTACATAATATCTGATCTTAGAAAGAATGCCCACAGTTTTTGAAACTTTTTTTGATATGTTTAGAATGTGTCCCTGGAAATTCAGCTTGTGGTCAATGAGAATACCAAGGAATTTGCCATCTAATTTGTTACAAATTTGGGTATTGTTTATTTTGAGATTTATTTGATTAGAGGATTTATTGCCAAACAGAATATAGAAAGTTTTGTCAATGTTAAGGGTGAGTTTGTTGGCAATTAGCCACAGATGGACTTTATTTAGCTCAGTATTTACTGTGGCATTTAGAGCAAGGGGATCAGGACTGGAGTAAATGAAGGTTGTGTCGTCAGCAAATAGAATTGGTTTGAGGTGTTGGGAGGCATTTGGAAGGTCATTAATGTAGATGAGAAAGAGGAGAGGGCCAAGTATGCTGCCCTGGGAAACACCAATGTTGATGGGTAGGGTGGGAGAAATTGTATTATTCACAGAAACACATTGGAGCCTGTCAGTAAGGTAGGATTTGAGGTATTGTAGAGAGTGTCCTCTGACACCATAATGATGTAATTTAAGAAGAAGGTTTTGGTGGTTGACAGTATCGAAAGCTTTACGCAGGTCCACAAATAACCCAACAGGGAACTCATTTTTATCAAGAGCTGTATGAATCGAGTTAAGCATACTAATAAGTGCATCGTTAGTGCTTTTTTTGGGCCTGAAGCCATATTGGCAAGGGCTAAGTATATTGAGTTTGGCTAGATATGAGTAAAGCTGTTTATAGATTAGTTTTTCAAAAATTTTTGACAAGTTTGGCAGGATTGATATAGGTCTGTAGTTGTTAACATCTGTGAGATCACCACATTTGTGGACAGGCGTTACTCTCGCTTTTTTTAGAATATCTGAAAAGGTTTGGAGTTCAAGTGACTTGTTGAAGAGCAAAGCAATAGCAGGGGCTAAAGATCTGGAGGCTTTTTTGTAGATTAAAGTTGGTATCTCCTCAAGGGTACCAGACTTGGTTTTAAGGGAAAGGATTATCTCATTGACGTCAGTGGAATTAAAAGGCTTTAGGTACAGAGACTGGGGATAGTTCCCTGTAAGATAGTCCTTAATGTCAGTACTGGAAGATGGAATATCATTAGCAAGGGATGAACCAATGGAAGAAAAGAACCTATTGAACTCAATAGCAGAATCAGAGGCTGAAAGCTGACCATCGTTATTAGACAGGAGAGTCGGTTTGTTATTTAAAGACTTCTTTGATCCCAATATTTGTGAAATTGTTCTCCAAGTTTGTTTAATGTTGCTCTTTATTTGGGTAAATTTATCTTCGTAGTATTTAGTTTTGGCTCGTCTAATTATCTTAGATAGCAATAATGAGTAATTCTTTGAGAATTCTTTGGAGACAATTCCTAACCTATACTTCTTCTCAAGGTCATGTTTTTTATTAATGGATTTAAGTATTCCCTTTGTAAGCCAGGGATTGTTAAGCCTTTTGGTTGTGACTTGTTTTGTAAGCATAGGACAGTGGGTATTATAAAGGCTAAGAGTTTTTTGAAGAAAAGATTGAACTGCTAGGTTGATGTCCTCTATGTTACCTAACTCGGACTCCCAGTTGACATTATCAGTAGCAGTTATAAAATTGTCTATAGCAGTTTCATTGTGTAGTCTAAAACGTAACTCTCTTGACTCTAGAGGTGGTTTGCTAATGTTAGTTAAGAGAAATGTGGGGTAATGGTCTGTAGTGCTATCGGTGATTATACCTGAAGTAAGCGGAGAGGTTATGTTTGTCCAGATGTGATCTAGAGTCGTGGCAGTGCTATCAGTGATTCTAGTAGGTCTAGTGATTAAGGGTATGAGGAAGCAGGAATTCATACAGTTGAGGAAGCTAACAGCAGTAGGGTGTTCTGGCTCACAGAGGTCAATATTAAAGTCCCCTGCGATAATTAGGTGGTTTTTGTTCAGTCTGTTATCAAGTATTAGATTTCTAAGGTTTGAGTTGAATTCGGACACATCACTGTTAGGAATTCTATAAACTGCACCCACAGACAGGATAGACTCGGCACCCTTGACTCTGAAGCTGGCGAAGATATACTCCCCATAGCAGTCTCTAGTTCTAATTTCTTTTAAGCATGTTAGTTCTTGGTGGTAGTAAAGAGCAGTGCCACCACCTCTCTGAAGTTGACGACAGTTGTGGATTGCTGAGTAGTTAGGCATGTTAAAGAGTTGAGTAGTATCCTCTTTCAACAATGTTTCAGTAAGTATAATAAAAGAGAATTTGTTGTCAATAGCTTCAATCAAGGCACTAACATCATCGTAGTGTTTACCTAGGGATCTAACGTTCAAATTGATTACAGAGATATTGTGATTATGAGTTAATACATTGTTTACATCATGTTCTGCAAAATATCTGCAATTTAGATCATTAAAGTGATTATTGTCATAGATAGTGGATAAGAGGTTAAGTTCTGGGTCTATACTTGACTGCATAAAAAAAGCTGATTGCAGGAAAAACAAGAAAAAAAAAAGAAAAAAATGTACACAATACTGTACCAAACAAACACAAAAGGGGCTTACAGGGGTACAATGGAGTAAGGGAGTATGGCTAGGCTAGGCAACCTAGGTAATAAATGAGATTAAAGAAAAAAACATATAAACATGGACTATACAAAACACAAGATATAGATATACAAAACAAAAATATAAACAAGACTAAGCAATACAAAAAAATTTTAGCAAAAATGAAAAATGAGGTAGATTGCTTACAGGTACTCTCAGGTACACTGTAAGTAACAATAGACAGATAATATATATCAATATAGAAAAGAATGTCACGATACAATAAGATAAGCAATTACAGGAACAGATGAAAAACAAATCTGCTGTAAAATAGCAAGTAATTATAGCAAAACACAACAATATAATAATATAACAATACAATAAGAGCTTACAAAGTATTGAATCTGCTAAATTAGAGAATAATTATGGCAAGACACAACAATAAATGCAAGTAAACAAAGAATTGAAACAATTAGAGGTAGAATTAAGGTCACTAGATAGCCATGGAGGATACACAAGTTTGGTGGAGAGAACAAAAAAATCAGTAGAGACTGTCAAGATGAATATATAAAAAAAAGAAAATTTGACAAATGATAATTGTAAAGTAAAATAATCTTAAAGATAATAAATTTTAATTAGCTTAGTTTTAACCTATAATTAGAATGAACTTAATTAAAAGAACAAAATGAGATCAATAATTGATTTCAATAAATGACATAGATCAATACAATTAAATTTACAATATAAATGGAATAGGGTAAGATTAGATTTAAGAGTAAAATTTTACAATGAAACTGAGGTAGATGCTTGCATAAGTGCAAGGAGACTTGATGGATTATTTAGGAAATTATATGAATGAGAGAACATTAGGTAAATGGTAAGGGAGAGACAGCACCTTAGACAAAGTTAGATTAAGTTAGGTTAGGCTCAGGCATATTCCTAGACAAGAGACTCAACTTCAGTACCCACATACAACACATAACTAAGAAAGTCTCTAAAACAGTTGGTATACTCTCCAAAATCAGATATTATGTTCCGAACTCTGCTCTCATCTCTCTATATTATGCACTAATCTATCCCTATCTCAACTATGGTATCTGTGCATTGGGTTCAACCACTGCAAACCACCTCAAGTCCATCATCACCCAGCAAAAATCTGCTATCAGAATAATATCAAATTCTGCTTTCAGACAACACACAGCCCCCTTGTTTAACTCCCTAAACATGCTAAACATAATCTCACTCCACAAATTCTCTTGTGTCAACTACATTTACAAAACCCTGTTCTTAAATGCAAATCCTTGTCTGAAACTCTTCTTGGACAGATGTAATAGGACTCATTATCACCACACCAGAAATAAATATCTCTTTGATATCCCCAGAGTTGAACTTAATCTGTGTAAACACTATGCAAATAAAGGGACCCAGTTTATGGAACTCACTTCCTACTGAATTGAAAAGCTGTCCAACTTTTACATCATTCAAAATCAATACTAAAAAGTACCTAATTTCATCTTCATAGTTTTTCACTTTTTGCCTTAAAATTGCACTGTATCAATTGCTACCCAATCTTCCAACCTTTATGTTCCCAATTTGTACATGTTTACCATTGTGATCATTCTGTTTTCTTATATGTGCTGCCAATCTGTTGTATGGTGTTTATAAATCTTTTTTATCTGTATCCTTTGCTACCCAGTCTCCCAATCTTTATGTACCCAATCTGAACATCTTTACCATTGTGATCATTGCTGTCTTATATGTGCTGTCAATCTGCTGTATGGTGTCTATTAACCTTGTTTAAATTACTAATCAAGCTGTCAATGTAATCAATCAGAGCTTTAATATAACAATATGCTTTAATATACCTACTTATCTCTCTCATCTCATTTTTCTCTTGTAATGCATCTTTATCATTTATCAATTCTGATTGAAATTATCTACTTAAAATTATCTGCTAGATTAAGGACCTGCCCGAAACGCTGTGCGTACTAGTGGCTTTACAAGAATGTATATACTGTACTATCCAATGTATTCTCACAAACCCAATGTACCTTCTTGTATATATATAAATAAATAAATAAATAAATAAATAAATAAATATGCCAAGAAACTTTCCATCATTTTTATTGCTAATGTTTACATTGTCAATCTGAAGTTGAATTGCATTTGTAGATTTGCTTCCGAATAGGATGTAGTAGGTCTTTTCTATGTTAAGTGTTAGTTTGTTGGTTGACATCCATAAGTGGACTTTTTTTAGTTCATTATTAACAACACCATTTAGTGTATGTGGGTTAGGGTGGGAGTAGATGAGGGTAGTATCATCAGCAAACAAAATAGGTTTCAGAATGTTAGAGACTTTGTGAGAATGTATTCTCACAAACCCAATGTACCTTCTTGTATATATATAAATAAATAAATAAATAAATAAATAAATAAATATGCCAAGAAACTTTCCATCATTTTTATTGCTAATGTTTACATTGTCAATCTGAAGTTGAATTGCATTTGTAGATTTGCTTCCGAATAGGATGTAGTAGGTCTTTTCTATGTTAAGTGTTAGTTTGTTGGTTGACATCCATAAGTGGACTTTTTTTAGTTCATTATTAACAACACCATTTAGTGTATGTGGGTTAGGGTGGGAGTAGATGAGGGTAGTATCATCAGCAAACAAAATAGGTTTCAGAATGTTAGAGACATTAGGCAGATCATTAATGTATATAAGAAAAAGAAGAGGTCCCAAGATGCTGCCCTGTGGCACTCCAACAGTTTTGGTAGAATGGGAGAGATTATATTATTGATGGCTACACATTGGTGTCTATCACTAAGATAGGATTGGATATAGTCCAGTGCATGGCCTCGGATTCCATAATGATGGAGTTTACTTAAGAGGTAATCATGATTAACAGTATCAAAGGCCTTTCTCAGGTCAATGAAGAGTCCAATTGGAAACTCATTTTTGTCAAGAGCTGAGTAAATTATATCAAGGAGACTAATAATTGCATCGTTGGTACTCTTTTGAGAGCGGAAGCCAAACTGACAGGGGCTAAGAATGTCGAATTTTACGAGATAGGAGTAGAGCTGTTTATAGATAATTTTTTCAAATATTTTTGATAGTATGGGTAGCTTCGATATTGGTCTATAGTTGTTTATGTCTGACGGATTACCTCCTTTATGAACTGGCGTTACTCTTGCTTTTTTAAGGATATCAGGGAAGGTATGACAATCAAGGGATTTGTTGAACAGCAGAGCTATAGGTGGCCCAAGGGCATGGGAGGCGCTCTTGTATACAATGGATGGGATTTCACTGATGTTCCCAGCTTTGGTTTTTAGTGAGTGTATGATGGACACAACATCTGACGGGCTGACTGGTGAGAGGAGAAGAGAGTTTGGATAGCTGCCTGAGAGATATGTGTTGATATGTGTCTGAGTCTGTGGGATTTTACTTGCAAGGTTAGCACCAATCGATGAAAAGAAGCTATTAAATTCATTCGCCATTTCTAAGTCAGACGACAGTGTAATGCCATCCTTAGAGAGCGTTATCTGGTTGTGGGAGTGTTGTTTAGTTCCCTGGATGTTAGAGATGGTATTCCATGTGCTTTTCATGTTGCCTTATGCTTCTTTGAATCTAGTCTCATAATATGAAAGTTTTGCTTTTCTTATGATACTGGTAAGCACTGACGAGTACCTTTTAACTACTTCCACTGAAACTAGGCCACTCCTAAATTTCTTTTCGTATTCATGTTTTTTGTTGATTGATTTAATTATGCCACTTGTGAGCCCGGGTTATTTTTTCCTTTATCAGTTACTTGTTTGGTAAGGAGGGGACAGTGAGTGTTGTAGAGGCTTAGAGTTTTGGAGAGAAAGAGGTTAGTTGATGAGTTTATATCCTGTGAATTATTAAATTCAGATTCCCAGTTAATATTGTGGAGAGCATTAGAGAGATTGCCTAAAGCTGATTCACTATGTAGCCTGAATGAAAGTTTTTTGGTTTCTGGTGGTGCTGTGTCCATGTTTGCTATGAGGAAAGTAGGATAGTGGTCAGTTGTTCTGTCATAAATTACCCCAGATGTAAGGGGAGCTGTTATATTAGTCCATAGGTGATCCAGGGTAGTGGCAGATGTTTGAGTGACTCGGATAGGCTTGGTGATTGTGGGGATTAACATACAGGAGTGCATGCTGTTACGGAAATAGTTAACTTGAGGGTTGTTTTGAAGACCCAGGTCAATATTGAAATCACCTCCCAGAATGATGTGATTTTTGTTGAGATTGTTATTTATGATAAGATTCCTTACATTGTCAGAGAATAAAGCTTTGTTGGTATTAGGAAATCTATAGATGGCACCGATTATCAGGGAGGATTTAAGGGATTTACTGGAGAACTTGGCAAAGGTATATTCACAATAATAATAATAATAATAATAATAATAATTTTTATTTAGGCAAAGGTACATACATAAAGAGATTTTACAAAGTTTGTTGGCTTTATAGATAGGAGCTAGTACATACAATGCCTAAAGCCACTATTACGCAAAGCGTTACGGGCAGGAAAAAACGCTACTGACTAAAGCTTAAAACTAATGGGTAAAAAGAAAAAAATGCGTTGAGTACAAATAAAAATAGAGGTAAAAGAGGGGGGGAACATTGTTGAAAAAACAGCACAAATACAATTACAAATTATTACAGAAAATTACATTAAAACAGCGTTGATTTGTAAAACAAAAAAAAAACAAAAAAAACATACATGGGTTGACAATAGAGAGGTAAGGTAGGTTACAGGGAATTTATTAGGTATAGCTTCGTTTTTAACTTAAACTGGTTGAGAGAGGTACTGTCTTTAACATGGTTGGGAAGGTCATTCCACATCCTGGGCCCCTTGATTTGTAGAGCATTTCTGGTTTGATTAAGTCGTACTCTAGGAATATCAAAACTGTATTTATTTCTGGTGTGGTGCTCATGGGTTCTGTTACAACCTTCTATGAAGCTTTTGAGATCAGGATTGGCATTACAATTTAGCGTTTTGTATATGTATAGTACACATGAGAGAATGTGCAGTGACTTAATGTCTAACATATTCAGGGATTTGAATAGGGGTACCGAGTAATGTCTGGGGCCAGAATTGGATATTGTCCTAATAGCAGCTTTGTGTTGAGTAATTAGAGAACGTAAGTGATTTTGGGTAGTAGAGTCCCAAGCACAAATACCATAGTTGAGATATGGATAGATAAGGGAGTAATAGAGAGTCACCAGGGCAGGGCGTGGTACATAATATCTGATCTTAGAAAGAATGCCCACAGTTTTTGAAACTCTTTTTGATATGTTTAGAATGTGTCCCTGGAAATTCAGCTTGTGGTCAATGAGAATGCCAAGGAATTTGCCATCTAATTTGTTACAAATTTGGGTATTGTTTATTTTGAGATTTATTTGATTAGAGGATTTATTGCCAAACAGAATATAGAAAGTTTTGTCAATGTTAAGGGTGAGTTTGTTGGCAGTTAGCCACAGATGGACTTTATTTAGCTCAGTATTTACTGTGGCATTTAGAGCAAGGGGATCAGGACTGGAGTAAATGAAGGTTGTGTCGTCAGCAAATAGGATTGGTTTGAGGTGTTGGGAGGCATTTGGAAGGTCATTAATGTAGATGAGAAAGAGGAGAGGGCCAAGTATGCTGCCCTGGGGAACACCAATGTTGATGGGTAGGGTGGGCGAAATTGTATTATTCACAGAAACACATTGGAGCCTGTCAGTAAGGTAGGATTTGAGGTATTGTAGGGAGTGTCCTCTGACACCATAATGATGTAATTTAAGAAGAAGGTTTTGGTGGTTGACAGTATCGAAAGCTTTACGCAGGTCCACAAATAACCCAACAGGGAACTCATTTTTATCAAGAGCTGTATGAATCGAGTTAAGCATACTAATAAGTGCATCGTTAGTGCTTTTTTTGGGCCTGAAGCCATATTGGCAAGGGCTAAGTATATTGAGTTTGGCTAGATATGAGTAAAGCTGCTTATAGATTAGTTTTTCAAAAATTTTTGACAAGTTTGGCAGGATTGATATAGGTCTGTAGTTGTTAACATCTGTGAGATCACCACATTTGTGGACAGGCGTTACTCTCGCTTTTTTTAGAATATCTGGAAAGGTTTGGAGTTCAAGTGACTTGTTGAAGAGCAAAGCAATAGCAGGGGCTAAAGATCTGGAGGCTTTTTTGTAGATTAAAGTTGGTATCTCCTCAAGGGCACCAGACTTGGTTTTAAGGGAAAGGATTATCTCATTGACGTCAGTGGAATTAATAGGCTTTAGGTACAGAGACTGGGGATAGTTCCCTGTAAGATAGTCCTTAATGTCAGTACTGGAAGATGGAATATCATTAGCAAGGGATGAACCAATGGAAGAGAAGAACCTATTGAACTCAATAGCAGAATCAGAGGCTGAAAGCTGACCATCGTTATTAGACAGGAGAGTCGGTTTGTTATTTAAAGACTTTTTAGTCGTCTCTAGTCACTAATGACACTATTGCAAGTGAAGGTATCTTTGTAATATATTGCTGTACCGCCACCTTTTTTATTAGGCCTGCAGTTATGAATGGCTTTATAACCAGCTAAATTGTAGAGTTGGGTATAGTCATTACTTAGCCAAGTTCCTGTTAAAATGATGAAAGATAATTTAGTACCTAGTGCTGTAAGAAGTGCATTTATATCATCAAAATGTTTACCAAGTGACCTAACATTTTGGTTGTAAACTGATAAGCAGGTGCTATTTAGGAGTTTGTTTTTTGCAAGATTTGCTGTGTAATACCTGCAATAATGATGATCAATGTGCTGATTTGTGTGGATATGGGACAGAAGATTTCGATCAGGATCAATATCAGTAAGCATATAGATAAGATAATGTCACGATACAATAAGATAAGCAATTACAGGAACAGATGAAAACCAAATCTGCTGTAAAATAGAAAGTAATTATAGCAAAACACAACAATATAATAATATAACAATAAAATAAGAACTTACAAAGTATTGAGTCTGCTAGAATTAGAGAATAATTATGGCAAAACACAACAATAAATGCAAGTAAACAAAAGAATTGAAACAATTAGAGGTAGAATAAAAGTCACTAGATAGCAAGGAGGATACACAAGTTTGGTGGAGAGAACAAAAAAATCAGTAGAGACTGTCCAGATGAATATATAAAAAAAATTTGACAAATGATAATTGTAAAGTAAAAAATCTTAAAGATAATAAATTTTAATTAGCTTAGTTTTAACCTATAATTAGAATGAACTTAATTAAAAGAACAAAATGAGATCAATAATTGATTTCAATAAATGACATAGATCAATACAATTAAATTTACAATTTAAATGGAATAGGGTAAGATTAGATTTAAGAGTAAAATTTTACAATGAAACTGAGGTAGATGCTTGCATAAGTGCATGGAGACTTGATGGATTATTTAGGAAATTATATGAATGAGAGAACATTAGGTAAATGGTAAGGGAGAGACAGCTCCTTAGACAAAGTTAGATTAAGTTAGGTTAGGCTCAGGCACTGAACGAGTTACTTTAAGTGCTGGCATTGGTCGGGTTCAGGTTTTCAGATATACCACAATCACTAAAGAAGGCCAGTAGTTGTTGGTCACATTTTATTTCATATCTTTTTCCTGTACTTTCCTTCTTAGCAAAAATCGTTCCATTCCTAGTGTAGCACTGCTTGATAACACCAGGGTTTTGTTTGCGAATTTGACGCAGCCTGTAGAGGAGGGATCCACGCTGCTTTGTAAGACACTCATTTATATAGAGGTTGGTTTTATACTTAGCAGCTGATTGTATGAGGTCAAACTTCGCAGAGGGATTTGCAATTTTGATGAGCATTCTCCTGCTGCGACGGGGACTGTTTTTATCAATCCTGATAGCTGATCTGATTTCAACATTGACACTGATCTTTGAATTAATTAGGGAGTGGGCTATGTTACAACAATTCTCACCTTGTTGTTCATCAGGTAGATCAGTAGAGCTAATTATCAGGTAGTCATGAAGTTGTTGTTGCTCTTGGTCATCTTCGGAAGCCGCCTGGTGAATCTTAAGGAGATTGATCTGTTTTTCCAGCTTTTGAAGGAGGTCACTTTGAGCTGAGAGGGTTCCCTCGGCCTGAATCTTATGTATTTGATCCATTGCACCATTTGCAACAGTTTGTACGTTGAGAATTTCTTGGTTGTTGTTCGTCGACGATTCAAGGAGGCGGTCTATGGTTTGTTGTTGTCGGGTGACTGTGGCTTGGAGGGCCGAAATAGCTTCAGATTGCATTTGCACAAGGTTGTGCAGTTTCTGAAGCCATGGATTACTTCTGAGAGGTTTGAAGTTTAGACAGGGAGCCATAGATTGAATGAATTCTACAGCTAGAGATTCGAGGTGAGTTGAAGGGGGGGGGGGGAGTGAGGTGGGGGAGCGGATGCTGTGTTTACCAACATCGGCGAGGGTTGCAGCGTTGCCAGTGTTCCATTCAGATCTCTAGGAGTAATGGATCCAGAGCGAGAGGCACCCCTACCTTGCTTGTTGTTATGTTTGGGCATGTTTTCAGCGATAGATTCTTGGTAGTGTTTCTAAAGGTAGATACTTGATGAATTATAGTAGGGATAGGCGTATGGGGAACGCTTGGCAGAAGGGTCGTAGATAGGCAGGCGAAAAATGGTTAATTTTGGTTGATTACTGTTAGGGTTCACTGTGAGTTATGGCATATTAAGTCTCCATGCACTTAACTCGTGCTGGGCAGCAGTTAGGCCATGCAACGTTGAGTGGAGACGACTTACATTTTTTACTTACTTACATTTAAATTTACTTACACTGCCCAACACCAATCGTCCATTGCCACTAGACAGGATACTCGACCCACCTGTTACACCATGAGGCTCCAGCTGCCCCATGGGTGAACACAGTCAACTAGCTGTCTCTCTCGCTTTTTTACTGTTCCTTCCGTAAATCCTTGGCCCCAATTCACCTAATTGTGCCTTGACACAACCCCTGATGGCAGGAGTGCCATATTCGATGAGTAATTTGGACGAGAGAAGCGATTAACGGGGGTGGAGGGGGAAAACTCCCCCCCTCCACCCAGACACGTCATAGTCCACCTGCTACCCTGCTCAGACTGACGATTTCCCGGGCTAGGGAAACTTAAAATGCCCATACCTTCTCCCTACTTTGTCTTGACCAATCAGCCTGGAGCCGGCACGGCTCCCTCGTGCCGCATCCAACCATAGCTCTTCGCGCCAAAACTAGGCTTGGAGCACACATGCCTAAGCCAATCAGGCTCACTCACCCTCGAGCGTCCTGTGACGTCACAAGGATGGTGAGGCCTAAGGAGAGTGGCGTGATGTCTCCCATGTGGGGGGGGGGGGGAAAGCAACGTTCACTCCACTCTCCCCCCACCTCTAACGGTTTTAGTCAAGTATCACCTCATCCTATTTCACAGAAACAGGAAAATTTCTGTAATTCTCGCTACAGAGCAATCACAGACCTCTAACTACTCACAAATGATAGTCCATAACATAAGCTTTCATTCAACACCCAACAAGCATATGTTATTTTGAAAGCTTCAGTTTCTAGAGTGACTAGCCCAATCTAGAAACTAGGAAAACTAGCTGAGGGATCTAGATCCCTCACACTTGGGTAGCACATAGCATTGGTTAGCACACAGCATCGTTTAGCACACAGCATTGGTTAGCACACAGCATTGGTTAGCATACAATATCATTGTTTAACATCTTTACCATTGTGATCATTGCTATCTTCTTATATGTGCTGCCAATCTGCTGTATGGTGTTTATTAATCTTGTTTATCTGTATCTATTGCTACCCAGTCTCCCAATCTTTATGCACCCAATCTGAGCATCTTTCCCATTGTGATCATTGCTGTCTTATATGTGCTGTCAATCTGCTGTATGATGTCTATTAATCTTGTTTAAATTACCAATCATGCTGTCAATGTAATCAATCAGAGCTTTAATATAACAATGTGCTTTAATATACTTACTAAGCTCTCTCATCTCATTTTTCTCTTGCAATGTATTTGTTATCATTTATCAATTCTGATAGAAATTACCTACTTAAAATTATCTGTTAGATTAAGGACCTGCCCGAAACGCTGCGCGTACTAGTGGCTTTACAAGATTGTAAATACTGTACTATTCAATGTATTCTCACAAACCCAATGTACCTTCTTGTATATATATAGATAAATAAATAAATAAATAAATAAATAAATAAATACAGCATCGGGTATGGTGCTCACAGACAGCACGACTTCCCTCCTCCTCCGGGCGTGAGACAGCATGCTTCTTCCTTGTGTTTTAAGCTGAACAAATACCTGCGTTCACAGTTCATCCTCGTTGCCAATGTGGTGTTGTGTTACTGAGGAAGTCTTAATTGTAGGGTTGATATAAAGCCATTGCTTGGTTACTGACTTTAATACTTAAGATGATACATGACTAGCAGCTTCCAAGCTTGGCGGGCGTCCTGTACGCTCTATGTTTACCTTCTTGGCGTCTGAGCCGCTGCACATAGAAAACGGATGGTACCGTTTTCTGTGAACATGACATGTGGGTACTGAAGTTGAGTCTCTTGTCTAGGAATAGGAAGAGAAACTTTCCATCATTTTTATTGCTAATGTTAACATTGTCTATCTGAAGCTGAATTGCATTTGTAGATTTACTTCCAAATAAGATGTAGTAGGTCTTTTCTATGTTAAGTGTTAGTTTGTTGGTTGACATCGATAAGTGGACTTTTTTTAGTTCATTATTAACAACATTATTTAATGTATGTGGGTTGGGGTTAGAGTAGATGAGGGTAGTATCATCACCAAACAAAATACGTTCCAGAATGTTAGAGACATTAGGCAGATCATTGATGTATATAAGAAATAGGAGAGGTCCCAAAATGCTGCCCTGTGGCACTCCAACGGTTATTGGTAGAGTGGGAGAGGTTACATTATTGATGGCTACACATTGGTGCCTATCACTAAGATAGGGTTGGATATAGTCCAGTGTATGCAGCCTCGGATTCCATAATGATGGAGTTTACGTAACAGGTAATTGTGATTAACAGTATCAAAGGCCTTTCTCAGGTCAATGAAGAGTCCAATCGGAAACTCATTTTTGTCAAGGGCTGAGTAAATTATATCAAGGAGACTAATAATTGCATCGTTGGTTGTTAAGACTTTAAAGCTGCTGCTACAGGGGATCTAGTATTAATTTAGTGTAGGGCCAGCAGTTAGCATTCAGAAGTATCAAGTATTGAAGATCATTAAGGCCCGGCCCCCAATGAAAAGATATGAGTAAACTTATAGTGGCTTATTACTGCAATTGTCAGCCTAGAGGTAGATCATAGATCTCCTACACAGGAAGAATGGATACTCCTTTAACTAACTTACTTATTTATTAACCCCTTAACAACCCCCATATACATTCACACCAATAACAATAATTACTTTACCACACTATCTTACATTAAAACCCTTGATCCACATAGGCAGGATCCAAGGTTTTACAAAGAGCACAAGCTAGGGTAAAGTTTACTACGCAAGGGACACTAGCAAGGACTCAAGGTAGCTTACTGGTACGACTGGAACCCACGTGGTTCCACTGGGACCCCCTTAGAGTAACAGAACAATATAAACACTAGTGATCACCTACTTAATGCACAATAATACTCTACACAGTACTACTTTACACACAGAACATGTTTATGCCAGAGAATGAGGACAATACAGTATACTTGATTGAAGTTTGAACTGCCTTGATTGAAGCTATTGACAACAAATTCTCTTTTATTATACTTACTGAAACATGGTTGAAAGAGGATACTACTCTACTCTTTAACATGCCTAACTACTCAGCAATTCACAACTGTCGTCAACTTCAGAGAGGTGGTGGCACTGCTCTTTACTACCACCAAGAACTAACATGCTTAAAAGAAATTAGAACTAGAGACTGCTATGGGGAGTATATCTTCGCCAGCTTCAGAGTCAAGGGTACCGAGTCTGTCCTGTCTGTGGGTGCAGTTTATAGAATTCCTAACACTGATGTGTCCGAATTCAACTCAAACCTTAGAAATCTAATACTTGATAACAGACTGAACAAAAACCACCTAATTATCGCAGGGGACTAATATTGACCTCTGCGAGCCAGAACACCCTACTGCTGTTAGCTTCCTCAACTGTATGAATTCCTGCTTCCTCATACCCTTAATCACTAGACCTACTAGAATCACTGATAGCACTGCCACGACTCTAGATCACATCTGGACAAACATAACCTCTCCGCTTACTTCAGGTATAATCACCGATAGCACTACAGACCATTACCCCACATTTCTCTTAACTAACATTAGCAAACCACCTCTTGAGTCAAGAGAGATACGTTTTAGACTACACAATGAAACTGCTATAGACAATTTTATAACTGCTGCTGATAATGTCAACTGGGAGTCCGAGTTAGGTAACATAGAGGACATCAACCTAGCAGTGCAATCTTTTCTTCAAAAAACTCTTAGCCTTTATAATACCCACTGTCCTATGCTTACAAAACAAGTCACAACCAAAAGGCTTAACAATCCCTGGCTTACAAAGGGAATACTTAAATCTATTAATAAAAAACATGACCTTGAGAAGAAGTATAGGTTAGGAATTGTCTCCAAAGAATTCTCAAAGAATTACTCATTATTGCTATCTAAGATAATTAGACGAGCCAAAACTAAATACTACGAAGATAAATTTACCCAAATAAAGAGCAACATTAAACAAACTTGGAGTACAATTTCACAAATATTGGGATCAAAGAAGTCTTTAAATAACAAACCGACTCTACTGTCTAATAACGATGGTCAGCTTTCAGCCTCTGATTCTGCTATTGAGTTCAATAGGTTCTTCTCTTCCATTGGTTCATCCCTTGCAAATGATATTCCATCTTCCAGTACTGACATTAAGGACTATCTTACAGGTAACTATCCAGTCTCTGTACCTAAAGCCTATTAATTCCACTGACGTCAATGAGATAATCCTTTCCCTTAAAACCAAGTCTGGTGCCCTTGAGGAGATACCAACTTTAATTTACAAAAAAGCCTCCAGATCTTTAGCCCCTGCTATTACTTTGCTCTTCAACCAGTCACTTGAACTCCAAACCTTTCCAGATATTCTAAAAAAAAGCGAGAGTAATGCCTGTCCACAAATGTGGTGATCTCACAGATGTTAACAACTACAGACCTATATCAATCCTGCCAAACTTGTCAAAAAATTTTGAAAAACTAATCTATAAGCAGCTTTACTCATATCTAGCCAAACTCAATATACTTAGCCCTTGCCAATATGGCTTCAGACCCAAAAAAAGCACTAACGATGCACTTATTAGTATGCTTAACTCGATTCATACAGCTCTTGATAAAAATGAGTTCCCTGTTGGGTTATTTGTGGACCTGCGTAAAGCTTTTGATACTGTCAACCACCAAAACCTTCTTCTTAAATTACATCATTATGGAGTCAGAGGACACTCCCTACAATACCTCAAATCCTACCTTACTGACAGGCTCCAATATATTTCTGTGAATAATACAATTTCTCCCACCCTACCCATCAACATTGGTGTTCCCCAGGGCAGCATACTTGGCCCTCTCCTTTTTCTCATCTACATTAATGACCTTCCAAATGCCTCCCAACACCTCAAACCAATTCTATTTGCTGACGACACAACCTTCATTTACTCCAGTCCTGATCCCCTTGCTCTAAATGCCACAGTAAATACTGAGCTAAATAAAGTCCATCTGTGGCTAACTGCCAACAAACTCACCCTTAACATTGACAAAACTTTCTATATTCTGTTTGGCAATAAATCCTCTAATCAAATAAATCTCAAAATAAACAATACCCAAATTTGTAACAAATTCCTTGCCATTCTCATTGACCACAAGCTGAATTTCCAGGGACACATTCTAAACATATCAAAAAAAGTTTAAAAAACTGTTGGCATTCTTTCTAAGATCAGATATTATGTACCACGCCCTGCCCTGGTGACTCTCTATTACTCCCTTATCTATCCATATCTCAACTATGGTATTTGTGCTTGGGGCTCTACTACCCAAAATCACTTGCGTCCTCTAATTACTCAACACAAAGCTGCTATTAGGACAATATCCAATTCTGGCCCCAGACATCACTCGGTACCCCTACTCAAATCTCTGAATATGTTAGACATTAAGTCACTGCACATTCTCTCATGTGTATTATACATATATAAAACGCTAAACTATAATGCCAATCCTGATCTCAAAAGCTTCATAGAAGGTTGTAACAGAACCCATGAGCACCACACCAGAAATAAATACAGTTTTGATATTCCTAGAGTACGACTTAATCAAACCAGAAATGCTCTACAAATCAAGGGGCCCAGAATGTGGAATGACCTTCCCAACCATGTTAAAGACTGTACCTCTCTCAACCAGTTTAAGTTAAAAACGAAGCTATACCTAATAAATTCCCTGTAACCTACCTTACCCTTCTATTGTCAACCAATGTCTGTTTTTCTTTAAAGAGCGCTGTTTGTCGACATAATTGTATTTGTGCTGCTTTTTCATCTATGTTTTCATTTCTTGTTTTCATTCTACTCATTATGCTCAATTAGTATTAAGCTTGTCATTTAAGTTTATCATGCCCGAAACGCTTTGCGTAATAGTGGCTTTAGGCATTGTATGTACTAGCTCTACCTATAAGTCAACCAATCTTTGTAAAAATTTATTGTATGTATGTACCTTACCTAAATAAACATTTTATTTTATTTTATGTTTTTTTTTACTTATCTTGGTAAACTAGACACAGAAATAGGTAAGAGAAGCAAGAGGAAGGGGAGGAGGTTCTTTTCACCACGACACCAGCCCAGAGAATGGAGACCGTCTCCAGTCTCCTTCCTCAGCTGGCTCGCTGCCGGCAGACTACTCAACTAATCGTACAGCAGCCCTATATCCAAGTTTACTCAGATCTACTTTACTAATACTTTCTAATCATTTGTAAACATAGTTGATGCCTATTTTATTACTTAATAATCAACCCCAAGCTCAGTCTTTAAATGCTCTTTGAGAAACACGAATCGTCTTACGTCTGGCAGGGAAGATACAAACAGAGACACCTCGCCATGCGTCCCACTAATATAAAGTACTTTATTTAGCTCAATTTGACCTCTGGGTTCCAACTGAGGAACCCAGGGTCGTAACACTCCTCCCCCCTTCAGAGAAAAAAAAAATGTGGCTACCAGAATAGTAGTCATATTTTTTTGTAAGAGTATACAGAGAATAAAAAGGAAAATCCATGGCATAAAAGAAAATCAATCAAAACAACAATTTCTCTGCAAGAAAAGTACAAAGGAATTCTCTGAAAGAAAAAACACATCTATCTTGAGGTTATCTCTAGATGATTTCGGGGCTTTTTAGTGTCCCCGCGGCCCGGTCCTAGACCAGACCTCCACCCCCAGGAAGCAGTCCGTGACAGCTGACTAACACCCAGGTACCTATTTTACTGCTAGGTAACAGGGGCATAGGGTGAAAGAAACTCTGCCCATTGTTTCTCGCCGGTGCCCGCGATCGAACCCGGGACCACAGGATCACAGTCCAGCGTGCTGTCCGCTCGGCCTACCGGCTCTGGGTCGATCCAGGCTTCGAGAAGGGGCAGTGGATAGGCATCCACAATGGTCACCTTGTTGAGCTGCCGATAGTCGGTGCATAATCCCCAGGAGCCGTCTGGTTGGGGACATACACACACAAAAAAAAACAGGGAAGTAAATAAATTGGAGATGGAATATTTAATGTCACAGGAGAACCTACAAAAAAATATATATATATAACTAAAGCATGATAGTTGGTAAATGGCTTCCTGTGGCCCAGATGAATGTTACTCAGGCAACCGGGACAGAGCGTCGGCTATCAAGTTGAGCCGGCCCGGTAGGTGGATAATGGAAAGATTGAAGTCCTGTAGGTACAATGCCCACCTGAGGATGCGTTTATTCTTTTCTTTCATTTCATTCATGAAAACTAGTGGGTTATGGTCCGTGTACACTTCCACTATATTACCTGTGACGTAGACTTCGAACTTTTTACATATTAACACTAGCGCCAACGCCTCTTTTTCTACCACTGAATAATTGCGTTGCGCCTTGTTAAATTTCACAGAGTAATAATATACTGGGTGTTCCACTTGATCATCCCCAGTTTGCAACAACACTGCACCAGCACCCAAGTCAGATGCGTCAACATGAATTTTAAACGGTTGGTCGAACTTTGGACTAGCGAGCAATGGGGCGGGACCTAAGATCAATTTCAAATTTTTAAATGCCTCTGCACAGTCTGATGAACCACTTAAATTTAAAGGCCTTCCGCAACAAGTTTGTGAGAGGAGTGGCAACACTGGAAAAGTTCTGACGAAAGCGTCGATAATACGCATACATACCGATAAACCTTTGAATGTCCTTTTCAGACTGGAGCACAGGATACTCTAGAATGGCACTGATTTTATCTTGCCGAGGTAACACTTTTCCTTGGGCCACTTCATAACCGAGGTACGTCACTGTGCCTTGGCCAAAATGACACTTTTTTGTATTTAAGGTTAGATTTGCATTTTTCAAAACTGTGAACAACTGGCATAACCTAGCTGTGTGGTCAACCCAATTACTATTAAAGAGCACAATGTCATCTAAATACGCCCGACAATTTGGCACATTAGCGAGCAAAGAGTTCATTAACCTCTGGAACGTGGCAGGGGCATTACGCAAGCCGAACGGTAACACTTGATACTCAAAAACACCATCGGGTGTCTCGAACGCAGTTAGTTGTTTAGCACGTTCATTGAGCGGGATTTGAGAGTACCCCCTCGAGAGGTCGAATTTCGAGACATACGTGGCATTTCCAATCTCGTCGATGCAGGCTTCGAAGAGGGGCAGTGGATAGGCATCCACAATGGTCACCTTGTTGAGCTGCCGATAGTCGGTGCATAATCGCCAGGAGATGTCTGGTTTGGGGACCAAAAGGCAGGGCGAGCACCAAGAGCCCTGGCTCGGTCGGATGAGGCTGTGCTGGAGCAGGAAGTCGACCTCTTTCCGTACGATGGCCTTCTTTTCCGGACTCATTCGGTAGGGTTGAAGGCAAATGGGGGTGTAGTCCGTCAACTTGACATCATGGTAAATGGCATCAGTCTGGGTCAGGACCTCCCCGAACAGACTGGAGAATTCGTCAACCAACGACTGCACCTCTTCACGTTGGGCCATCTGCAAATGGGACAGTCCCTCCTCCACAGCATTCACAGAACTAAAATTATTGAGAATGAGATTAGTTGGGTCCCCAGAACAATCATCCCCTCCCTCACTGGAAATAGAAACATTGGTTAGTGCAATGGGCCTGGGGCCCTGGAACTTCTTCAGCCAATTCAAGTGTACAAGCATTACCTGGTTACGCTTGTCAGAGTGTCTCACTTTGTACGTGAGGTCCCCAGTCTTTTCTGTCACAATGTAAGGGCCTTCGTACTTGTGGGACATAGTGTTCCCTAGTCGAGGCTTTAATACCAGGACAGGGTCGCCAGGCTGAAATACCCGCAACTTAGCCTTAGCATCGTTTCGTTCTTTCATATTTTCTTGGGCCTTCCCAAGATACTTTAGTGCAGCCGCCTTGCAGTCCTTGAGTCTCTGGTGGTGTTGCGCAAAGAAAGCCGAACCTTCGGTTAATGTTACGTTCCCTAGCAGATTCTCCTGTAACATTTGCAAGGGTCCACGAACTTTATGGCCAAAGACTAACTCAAAAGGAGAACAACCCAATGAACTTTGTAACCCCTCTCGAGCAGCAAACAAAACATACGGCAAGTTCTCATCCAAGAAGGTGTGGGAACTCTCGCACGATGTCTTCAACATCTGCTTCAGAGTTAGATGGAACCGCTCAGTTACCCCCTGACTCTGTGGATGGTATGGGCTGGAAAGCTTATGAGTTATTCCATGGTCCTTACAGAATTGTTAAAAAATATCAGACTTAACCCTTAAATGGCGCATAGCTATATACCATTTGACACCCACAGGCGCATACCAAAAAAAAAAAAAAAAAAATTATATTTTCTTCCTAACCTGTTAATTTGTGTTCACTGATCACGGGAAAAATAAAAAAAAAATCGTAAGTGGCATATATTGCCCGCTGGGACTCAGCATGCGTCCCAGGCGGTTTGTTGATCGCCAGCTGTCAGGCCGGAGTTGCCACAAAGAGATAATTACCTAATTATTTCAATGTCTCTGATTGATTTTTCGTAGTTTTTTGCTGTAATATTATTCAATAGTGATATATCTTTTATAATAAACTGAGTGAATCATCGCTGTACTCAAAAATATGGTATGCATATTGTTGATTCAATTATGTTCATCAAACAGTGAACAAATACTTTGTCGGTTATTATGTTGTAATCCACAAGTTAGTAGAATTATTAGCTAGAGGATCATTACTACAACACTTAACGAATGATGATTGGAAGTACATGTTAAGTAGACAGACTATGGATCACATATCTAAGAAAGGTCAATGGATTAAGACCGAAGCTGTTTAGCCAAATTAATAATTCCTGGAAAGAGGAATTATTCTTCGTCAGGCTTCTAGGATCAAGGTTACCGCTCTAGGGATAAGGTTAATCGGATTATACCTTCCTTGAGAGGCGTACCACTCGGTTTGTACTGGAACACAATGAATGAACATATGGAAGGTATTTAAAGGCCGTCGAGTTTGGTCCTTTAATTACAACGAATAGACTCTGACAAATAATTACATATTAACATACTCTATTAGGTCAATACACTTCCAATATCCATAGACCACTTGACCTCCGCGAACACCACCCACACTCGTAACTTCCGCCTAAGTCCCTAATACGGAATGATTACTACAACGCTCCACACCCGGTTAGTCTTTCATTCAATACTCACATACTGCAGACTTAACTTGGTCACTAAGATCACATCAGGTTCTCGCATAGCTGTCTGCTACACTTCGCTGCTGCCGCAAACGGGGATCCAGAGGAGTTCTCAGTTCAACTCCCACAATCAGACTGACTTTAGCCAACCATGGCCTCAAACATTTCACCACGCCTCTCGAGGAAGGTATAATCCGATTAACCTTATCCCTAGAGCGGTAACCTTGATCCTAGAAGCCTGACGAAGAATAATTCCTCTTTCCAGGAATTATTAATTTGGCTAAACAGCTTCGGTCTTAATCCATTGACCTTTCTTAGATATGTGATCCATAGTCTGTCTATTTAACATGTACTTCCAATCATCATTCGTTAAGTGTTGTAGTAATGATCCTCTAGCTAATAATTCCTACTAACTTGTGGATTACAACACCACTCCCCTCCTTAAACACGCATATGTCCCCATATGCATCATTGCAATGGTTCCATTAGTGCAAGGACCTGGAGGATGCACCCACCATATGTGTACAACTAAAAAATCATCCAATAAGTTCATCATACACACGATGAAATAAATTAAAATTTTCCCCGACATGACTCACAACACTTCTCCAACATATACATTATATTCACATCATTGCACAGATAAAATAGTCTGTAATAATTTTTCCCATCTCCAACAATGCACATATACCTAAACTGCTGACATATAATTACATACAAACATAACCATAAAATTACATGGACCAGAATGCTGGCACTTAAACAGAAATTAACACTAGTCATTAATATATACACAACACATATATATCTAAGGTTCTTCATCCTTAGTAATAAGTTAATAACAATTTAACATCTTGCCTTGTACTGTTGACATAAGGGCTTACAATGGTCACACAATGTTTCACTGGCCTCCTCCACAATTGGCAGCATCACTTCTCTTGTCTTCGTGTCCCATGGTTGCCAGGTCATAGATCCTCCATGACCCAGACAAAACCCAGGCTGTCCAGCCTGGTGAATGTTGCCAATGTCCCATCGTTGCTCTGACCTAACGTGATCCTGGCCTCCAGAGCAACGGAGATTCCTACCCCAGGGTCATGTTCCCTCGGGTCTGTGCTGACGTCTCGTTCCAGGGCACCAACCCCAGAACGCTGTAGATACCTCACAGCTCTCTGGTCATCCTTAATTGCTGTGCTCACCACAGCTGTAGCACATTACTCTAGGCCCATCTGCCCAGAGTGTGTCCACCTGTATTCACACCTTCCCGACCGCTGTACCTGCAAAATATTCCCTCGAAGCCCCCTGGCTCAATCCCATTATTACATGACACCCCCTTCGGCTCCTTACTCTCTCCCCGTATATAGCCTGAGCGCAGCTGCAAAGCCATTGCAGCTGGCCCTTATCCCTGCTTTGATCTCAGGGGGCGAATTTCGCCTATAACGTCACGTTGGCTTCACTTCCTCCCCCTTTTTTCTAGAATTACCGAGTGTAGCCTCATGGCTTCTCTTCTACTCTACCTGAAGCTCTGTGACATGATCCCGGGGGACCTTCTCAAGCCTAACACTCAGTAATGGTGCCGATGAGGTAATATACAGTATATACATGCACATACATTATCACAATAAATACCTCATTAAAATAATTCCACAACTAATGTCACTAAAGCATCATACTGCCACTGGCTCGCCTCTAGCGAGATTCCTGTAATAACTTAACTAATGAGAAATTAGTATATCTACTTGGCTCGCCCACTGCAACCACCAACACCTGAAATTTTGAAATTCTACATTGCAATCTTATCCATAAGACTTACCCACTCCGACATAATTAATGAAAATTTTAATGAGAATAATGAATTTTTATTAGTCTTTTATGAGTTTTGCTAGATATATCGACTTGGCTCGCCTACTGCAGCCACCAACTCCTGCAATTATCCACATTTCATCTTATCCATACGACTTACCCACTCCGACACACCATTACCTCTGGTCATCCCAACCACTGATGACCTCAATATAACGCCACACATCCCTACAACCACTTCCTGCGTCCTAACGCACCGACCTTGCTACGCCAATACTCACCTTACCGACCACTACCTGGCGCCCCTGCGCCACCATATACTCCACAACACCACACTCCATACCAGGCGTCCAAACGCCACTACACTACACCACCCAATGGCGTCCCCAACGCCCTCAACACAACACCCGGCGTCCCCAACGCCCTCAACACAACACCCGGCGTCCCCAACGCCCTCAACACAACACACGGCGTCCCCAACGCCATCAACACAACACACGGCGTCCCCAACGCCCTCAACACAACACACGGCGTCCCCAACGCCCTCAACACAACACACGGCGTCCCCAACGCCCTCAACACAACACACGGCGTCCCCAACGCCCTCAACACAACACACGGCGTCCCCAACGCCCTCAACACAACACATGTGCACGGCGTTCCCAACGCCCTCAACACAACACACGGCGTCCCCAACGCCCTCAACACAACACACGGCGTCCCCAACGCCCTCAACACAACACACGGCGTCCCCAACGCCCTCAACATACACACAGCGTCTTCAACGCCATCAACACAACACACACGGCGTCCCCCAACACCATTACCACCACAGGCCAACCCGTTCTCGCAAATTTAATAAGTCAATATTGACTTATTAAATATGTGCATAGGTGACATACTTAACATAATAGATACCCTTAAAAAGATTCATAGAAAACACCGACCTTACCTAACCTTGTTAGTATCTTAAGATAAGCATCTTATTGCTTCGTAATTACAATTATTACCTAACCTATAATAGGTATAGGTTAAGTAATAATTGTAATTACAAAGCAATAAGATGCTTATCTTAAGATACTAACAAGGTTAGGTAAGGTCGGTGTTTTCTATGAATCTTTTTAAGGGTATCTATTATGTTTAGTATATCACCTATGCACGTAGTTAATAAGTCAATATTGATTTTACGAATTTGCGAGAACGGGTTGCACAGGCATATGCCTTGCGCCAGAGCGCATCAAAACACCACGAGACGTCACCACCAATAAGTAACCAGACGCCACACACACTCCCTTTTCTCTCGTAATCCGTTAATTACCTGACCAACACTCGTCAGGCATAATTTCTCGTGTAGTGGCCACCCACCACACTCTACCACCTGCGTTAACATACTTCAACGCTAATGTCTACAATACACCCGATGTTACAACAACCAGTTATGCTACACATGCTACACCTTGGCGCTACACTGCCAACAATGTCATGCACTATACTACGTCCATAATATCAACAGTCAAAACATGCACATTTCACTACAGTAAATACTATGCATTACGCTGGCGTTTAATAAGCCACTACACGTGCATTACACTACACACCCCGACGTACAAACGCCAATACACAACCATGCACTACCCTTGGCATCCAAACACCAATACACAACCATGCACTACTCCCGGCGCCACACACCCCCACCAACGGGACACGCTCCCTGTGTCCCAAGGTAACACTCTCCATAATGCTACCTGCACCCACTAAAAATCTCCATGGCCCTTTCCAGGGTACACTAGACATCGAACCCCAGACGTCAAATTACGCGTCGCTCGCTATGCCTAGGAGTTCACAATTCACTTCGCCTATTTTCTGTATTGATGTAACGCCTGAAATCGCTAGAATCTTTACGTAATATTTAATTATCTTTAAAATATTAGGTTTGCGCTTTACGTGAAAGTTAATTTACGTCATATTACGTAGTTTTCACGCTTGATTTGTCCTTAGCAATGTTTTATCACTATTACCGCCTTACCGACGATATAAAACAAGCTCCAAGGTGAGGCTTGCTTGGCCCACCCATCGCTTGTCCCGCACATGGCCGCACATGGCCCACGCTGGCCCACATTCACCCGCGCTAGTTTACTTCGCCACGCTGTATAATCCGCACTACGAACACTGTATAATCCGCACTACGAACACTGTATAATCCGCACCACGAACACTGTATAATCCGCACTACGAACACTGTATAATCCGCACTACGAACACTGCACTTGTTTTGGATCCCGATGCTTCAGTGGTCCAGACTTGCATCTTAGCCGTCTCTCGTTGCGGGAATCTGGAAAGAAAGAAATAAACCCCACATGTGCCCCACAATGGCCTAGTCCCTTTAATTAACTAACTCCTCTGACCTGGTCTCACCTGACCCTTCTTTCCTCCGTCTAGTAACCACCATTCTCACCACAACCCAACGTCTACCATTTCCCGAACATTCCCTCACCAACTAAACCAGAACCACACTTCCTTCATCTCGCACAGTGATCCAAAACCTGTTTTCGCTGTCACCAAATATGTCGTGACGCTGAACCCCGGTTCATTCCGAACACAGCGATTACACAACACATAACACCTTGCCTCAGCAACCGTTACTACCACCTATACTCCTACACACACCAGACCCTAGAGGCATACCACTGGGTTTGTACTGGAACACAATGAATGAACATATGGAAGGTATTTAAAGGCCGTCGGGTTTTGTCCTTTAATTACAAAGAATAGACTCTGACAAATAATTACATATTAACATACTCTATTAGGTCAATACACTTCCAATATCCATAGACCACTTGACCTCCGCGATCACCACCCACACTCGTAACTTCCGCCTGAGTCTCTAATACGGAATGATTACTACAACGCTCCACACCCGGTTAGTCTTTCATTCAATACTCACATACTGCAGACTTAACTTGGTCACTAAGATCACATCAGGTTCTCGCATAGCTGTCTGCTACACTTCGCTGCTGCCGCAAACGGGGATCTAGAGGACTTCTCAGTTCAACTTCCACAATCAGACTGACTTTAGCCAACCATGGCCTCAAACATTTCACCACGCCTCTCGAGGAAGGTATAATCCGATTAACCTTATCCCTAGAGCTGTAACCTTGATCCTAGAAGCCTGACGAAGAGTAATTCCTCTTTCCAGGAATTATTAATTTGGCTAAACAGCTTCGGTCTTAATCCATTGACCTTTCTTAGATATGTGATCCATAGTCTGTCTACTTAACATGTACTTCCAATCATCATTCGTTAAGTGTTGTAGTAATGATCCTCTAGCTAATAATTCCTACTAACTTGTGGATTACAACAATTACACTATATACACAGGTTATATATAAGTATTTGCATGTTTCATTCACCATAACTGTACATCAAAGCTTGTATGGTGAGTAAAGGCACAAAGACGTAGGACCTCACACAGTCACCTGATGGCCGCCGCCCTCAAGGCCAGATGCACTAATATTTCTCCTACAACAATACTGTTTGCGGTGCTATTATGCTATATACACACATTATATATAAGTATCTACCTGTTTTATTCACCATACTTGTACAAGTAAACTGGCATGGTGCCCAAAGACCATCGTGGTCATCAGAAAACAACATGGTAAGTCCTGCAGACGACGCTCCACCCTCACCAAAATGGCGGCTCCCAACCTTCTCCTCTTGCTGTTTATACCCTCTATACACACGTTATATATAAGTATCTACATTTGTGTTCACCATAGCGAACCACTAAGCTGGTATGCTGAGTGCAGTCAATAAAAGGTGGCCACAGTCAGAAGACATCGCCACCACCCTCCCTCCCACAGCATTACTCTTCCCTCCATGGCGCACAGCGCTAAATATCACCACAATCCTGCTATTATCAGAACCCTGGTCAGTTTTATCACAGTCAGGGGTCTTCTGTAATAATATCATCGCTACATAATAGCATGAACAAGAATATTATGACATTTTTAGGCGATGCTGTGGTCACAAGCTGAACAGCAGTGCTGTGAGTTCATGCTGCGTGCGTCAGGCTTGGTTGCTCATTCAATACTGAGGCCCCTAACACCTGGGAGTTTGGCCCATGATTTTTTAAAAAAATGGCATCTGTTTACAAGAGCCCTGATGAAGGTGTGGTGAACCCCGTGTATCCGCGGGCCGTTTAAATCTTGTGTAGTACTCCAAAGCATCACATGATGCGATGCGCAATTTACTGCAAGTCAGTCAAAGCATCATATGATGCGATGCGCAATTGAAGGGTTAAAGTTAGTACCATTGTCAGTTTGCACGACCCGAGGCAGTCCAAAAGTGGAAAAAAATTGCAACATACGAGCAACAACAGTCTTTGCTCAGATGTTCCTTACAGCAAGATCCTCTGGGTAATGGGTCGTGATACACATCATCGTGATTAGGTAAATGTTACCAGACTTAGTTCTAGGTAATGGTCCAACACAGTCCATTACCACATGAGAAAATGGTTCCTCCGGCACGACAATAGGCCTTAGAGGAGCTTTAGGTGGAGTCTGGTTTGGTTTCCCAACAAGTTGACAAGCAATACATGCATTACAAAATTTTGCCACATCGCTTTTCAGCTTGGGCCAAAAGAAATACTTGCAGATTTTGTGATAAGTAATATTAATACCTTGATGTCCCCCCATAAGATCATTATGAGCAGCTGAGAAAACTCTCTCTCTATAGCAGGTCGGCAACATAACCTGGTGGACTACCTCCCACTCATTTGACAAGGGAGCACTCTGTGGTCTCCATTTTCTCATCAAAATTCGATCATTGTAGTAGTACCCAGTTGCTGCGTCTACAATTTCTTCCATAGAGACGGCTGTCTCATGACAATCTGCAAGACTGGGGTCAGCTTTCTGTAACTCACTCAAGGAGGCATCTAGGCCTTAGTCAGATGCCATTGGCCGAGGCTCAACAGTGTTCTCCTCCACCTCCCAACTACTCTCGGTAGGTGGCGGTGGCAGGCTCTCCACAATGTCCTCGGCCACGTCATCGAGTCGGGCCATGAATGTGTCCGCGAGGTCCACTTGGTTTTCACCACTCGGAAAGTTCCTCGTGTCTTCGGGATTTACCACCTTGGCAAGCACAGGGCTGCCCTTACATTTAAGTCCCATAGACCTGGTCACTGTGCACGCAGGGTACACAACATTATCCTCTGCAGCAGGTGGATCCAGGCAAACCTTAGGGGTAGGCAACATAATAGGCAGTCTGGAGTCCCCTACCTTATCCCCTGCTAAATCATTACCAACTATTACATCAACATTAGGGAAAGGTAGGTATGAAGTGACTCCGTCTGTACAAACACCCTTGTGGAAATCAGATTCCAGGGTAATTTTATGGAGGGGTACTGCTCGAGTATCACTAGTGACACCCTTGACCAGTACCACCTCTCCAGTGTTGAGAGTGTCGGCACCTTGCAAAGCACTCTCTAAAATTAAAGTCTGGATGGATCCGGTGTCTCGGAAGATCCCCACGTCCTTCCAGGAAGAAGCCTCAGACAAAAGTAGTCTCCCTTTCGATAAGAATGGGGTAAGCAGGTCCAACTACTGTGGGTTGGATGTCTTACTCCCTAACCCCTCTGAAGGCCTCAAGCCCTGTGTCACAACTAGAGCATTGGTTCTTTTTTCCGGGTACAGTTGCCAACAACGGCTAGTAATGTGGTTTGGACGTTTACAGTGACCACAGATACGTCGGGGAGAAGAGACATTACTAACAGGATTACCCTTTGGTTCACTTCTAGGTGCCGTGGGGTTAGACACTTTATGTCTGAAACAGAAGGTGCATTAGTTAAAGGGTTAGAATGAGCTGGTCTGGACTGGCTGTGGGTATACGTTTTGCTACTCTGTAGGGTATAATTATTTTTATTGGGCCTTTTGCCCGCCAACTGGTAGTTTTCTGCCATCTTGGCCAAGTCCCCTATTTTAGAATCTACCTCTATCCTTCCTCTAATGTACTGTGCTACATTCTCTGGCATATTATCTATAAAATGTTCCATTAAAACTAAATTCTTCAGTGCCTCGTATGATTTGGCTTTAGCCGAGCGAATCCATTTTTCAAACAATCTAATTTGATCATTAGCAAACTTAGTGAGCTGTTGGTTGTGAGTAGGCATAAGGTTGCGATAAGCTTGGCGGTGAGCTTCAGGAGTAATTTCGTATGCCCTCAAAATTCGTTCCCTGACTTTATCATGTTCAAAACACTCGTCGTCAGGCATGTTTATAAAAATATCTTGCGCCTTACCCCTAAGTCTTCCCTGTAGGATTTTCACCCACTCTTCCTTTGGCCAGTTCCTGGACATGACGAAGAGTAAAAATGAAAATGGTTGAAAAAACTTTCAGGGTCCGACTCTGAAAATTCAGGCAAGTTATGCTTTTTCTCATAATGCCTGGGGTTTGAATCCCCGGCAGGTGGTGGCCCAGTGGCACTCGCTCTAATTTTAGCCTCCTCAGTTTTGAGTTTTTGCTCCTCTAGTATTATTTTTGCTAACTCTAGAGCTATCTCTCTGTCCCTATGAGCTGCACTTTCCGCTTGGCTAGGTTGGCATAAAGGTGTATCATCTGGCAATTGTTCTTGATCCATACAATATTGTAATATTTCATTCACCAAAGTCCACTTTTTATCCACGTTATTTATCTCGAAGCCAAATTCCTTGCCTAACAATACTAAGTTAGACTTGGTAAGCTTCTTGATCTCTACCACTGAAGGATTCCCTGCCAGTTCCTGCATTTTAGCCTCTATCACTAATTAATTTAGCTCCTAGCCAAAGAAAAAATTAAAAAAATAAAAATTGGAAAAAAAAACAAAAATTTGCACGGCCCCTAACACAAGGCCCACACTTACCTTAATCGTGAAGGGATCCAGCTGGGTGTCCAGTCAGTATAAGCTCTCCTTTGCTACATGAGCTGGACCCTAGGCTAACACACAACCGTTCTGCGGAAAACAAGAATTTTTAGTTTTGGCACTCAAAAATTTAATTTTTTTCAATTACTGTTCCTCCCGGTCTGGCCAACCACTTGTTAAGACTTTAAAGGTGCTGCTATGGGGTATCTAGTATTAATTTAGTGTAGGACCAGCAGTTAGCATTCAGAAGTATTAAGTATTGGAGATCATAAAGGTCCGGCCCCCAATGAAAAGATATGAGTAAACTTATATGAAAAGTATATGAGTGGCTTATTACTGCAATTGTGAGCCTAGAGGTAGATCAAAGATCTCCTACACAGGAAGAATGGATACTCCTTTAACTAACTTACTTATTTATTAACCCCTTAACAACCCCCATATACATTCACACCAATAACAATAATTACTTTACCACACTATCTTACATTAAAAGCCTTGATCCACATAGGCAGGATCCAAGGTTTTACAAAGAGCACAAGCTAGGGTAAAGTTTACTAGGCAAGGGACACTAGCAAGGACTCAAGGTAGCTTACTGGTACGACTGGAACCCACGTGGTTCCACTGGGACCCCCTTAGAGTAACAGAACAATATAAACACTAGTGATCACCTACTTAATGCACAATAATACTCTACACAGTACTACTTTACACACAGAACATGTTTATGCTAGAGAATGAGGACAATACAGTATACTTATCTTGGTAAACTAGACACAGAAATAGGTAAGAGAAGCAAGAGGAAGGGGAGGAGGTTCTTTTCACCACGACACCAGCCCAGAGAAGGGAGACCGTCTCCAATCTCCTTCCTCAGCTGGCTCGCTGCCGGCAGACTACTCAATTAATCGTACAGCAGCCCTATATCCAAGTTTACTCAGATCTACTTTACTAATACTTTCTAATCATTTGTAAACATAGTTGATGCCTATTTTATTACTTAATAATCAACCCCAAGCTCAGTCTTTAAATGCTCTTTGAGAAACAAGAATCCTCTTAAGTCTGGCAGGGAAGATACAAACAAAGACACCTCGCCATGCGTCCCACTAATATAAAGTAGTTTATTTAGCTCAATTTGACCTCTGGTTTCCAACTGAGGAACCCAGGGTCGTTACATTGGTACTCTTTTGGGAGCGGAAGCCAAACTGACAGGGGCTAAGAATGTCGAATTTTACGAGGTAGGAGTAGAGCTGTTTGTAGATAATTTTTTCAAATATTTTTTATAGTATGGGTAGGTTTGATATTGGTCTATAATTGCTTATGTCTGCCGGATTACCTCCTTTATGAACTGGCGTTACTCTTGCTTTTTTAAGGATATCAGGGAAGGTCATATCAAGAAGTGTCATATGACACTCAAGGGATTTTTTGAACAGCAGAGCTATAGGTGGCGCAAGGGCGTGGGAGGCGCTCTTGTATACAATGGATGGTATTTCACTGATATTCCCTGCTTTGGTTTTTAGTGAGTGTAAAATGGACACAACATCTGTCGGGCTGACTGGTGAAAGGAGAAGAGAGTTTGGATAGCTGCCTGAGAGATATGTGTTGATATGTGTCTGAGTTTGTGGGATTTTACTGGCAAGGTTAGCACCAACCGATGAAAAGAAGCTATTAAATTCATTCGTCATTTCTAAATCAGATGACGGTGTAAGGCCATCCTTAGAGAGGGGTCCGTCTAATTACCACAAGCTTCACAAAGCTTCCTGGCAATACGTTAGTAATGAATAAATATGATATGTTAGGTTAGGCTAACCTAACCGTACCGTACCGTACCGTACCGTACCTAACCTAATCTAACCTAACCTAACTTAACCAAACCAAACCTAACCTAACCTAACCGACGCTTGGATCGTCGACTTGATTTGGCGTCACCAGCTCTTTATTTTCATTTAATTTTTGTATTTATTTATTTATTTATTTATTTATTTATTTATTTATTTATATATATACAAGAAGGTACATTGGGTTTGTGAGAATACATTGGATAGTACAGTATTTACATTCTTGCAAAGCCACTAGTACGTGCAGCGTTTCAGGCAAGTCCTTAATCTAGCAGATAATTTTAAGTAGGTAATTTCAATCAGAATTGATAAATGAAAGATACATTTCAAGAGAAAAATGAGATGAGAGAGATAAGTAAGTATATTAAAACACATTGTTATATTAAAGCTCTGATTGATTACATTGACAGCTTGATTAGTAATTTAAACAAGATTAATAGACACCATACAGCAGATTGACAGCACATATAAGACAGCAATGATCACAATGGTAAAGATGTTCAGAATGGGTACATAAAGATTGAGAGACTGGGTAGCAAAAGATACAGATAAGCAAGATTTATAAACACCATATAACAGATTGGCAGCACATATAAGAAAACAGCAATGTTCACAATGGTAAAGATGTTCAAATTGGGAACATAAATGTTGGGAGATTGGGTAGCAAATAGATACAGTGCAATTTTAAGGCAAAAAGTTGTAAATTATGAAGATAAAATTAGGTACTTTTTAGTATTGATTTTGAATGATGTAAAAGTTGGACAGCTTTTCAATTCAGTAGGGAGTGAGTTCCATAAACTGGGTCCCTTTATTTGCATAGAGTGTTTACACAGATTAAGTTTAACTCTGGGGATATCGAAGAGATATTTATTTCTGGTGTGGTGATAATGGGTCCTATTACATCTGTCCAGGAAGAGTTTCAGACAAGGATTTGCATTTAAGAACAGGGTTTTGTAAATGTAGTTGACACAAGAGAATTTGTGGAGAGAGATTATGTTTAGCATGTTTAGGGAGTTAAACAAGGGGGCTGTGTGTTGTCTGAAAGCAGAATTTGATATTATTCTGATAGCAGATTTTTGCTGGGTGATGATGGACTTGAGGTGGTTTGTAGTGGTTGAACCCCATGCACAGATACCATAGTTGAGATAGGGATAGATTAGTGCATAATATGGAGAGATGAGAGCAGAGTTAGGAACATAATATCTGATTTTGGAGAGTATACCAACTGTTTTAGAGACTTTCTTAGTTATGTGTTGTATGTGGGTACTGAAGTTGAGTCTCTTGTCTAGGAATATGCCAAGAAACTTTGCATCATTTTTATTGCTAATGTTTACATTGTCAATCTGAAGCTGAATTGCATTTGTAGATTTGCTTCCAAATAGGATGTAGTAGGTCTTTTCTATGTTAAGTGTTAGTTTGTTGGTTGACATCCATAAGTGGACTTTTTTTAGTTCAATATTAACAACATCATTTAGTGTATGTGGGTTGGAGTAAATGAGGGTAGTATCATCAGCAAACAAATAGGTTTCAGAATGTTAGAGACATTAGGCAGATCATTAATGTATATAAGAAATAGTAGGGGTCCCAAGATGCTGCCCTGTGGCACTCCAACGGTTATTGGTAGAATGGGAGAGATAATATTATTGATGGCTACACATTGGTGTCTATCACTAAGATAGGATTGGATATAGTCCAGTGCATGGCCTCGGATTCCATAATGATGGAGTTTACATAAGAGGTAATCGTGATTAACCGTATCAAAGGCCTTTCTCAGGTCAATGAAGAGTCCAATTGGAAACTCATTTTTGTCAAGGGCTGAGTAAATTATATCAAGGAGACTAATAATTGCATCGTTGGTACTCTTTTGAGAGCGGAAGCCAAACTGACAGGGGCAAAGAATGTCGTATTTTACGAGATAGGAGTAGAGCTGTTTGTGGATAATTTTTTCAAATATTTTTGATAGTATGGGTTGGTTCGATATTGGTCTGTAGTTGTTTATGTCTGACGGATTACCTCCTTTATGAACTGGCGTTACTCTTGCGTTTTTAAGGATATCAGGGAAGGTATGACACTCAAGGGATTTGTTGAACAGCAAAGCTATAGGTGGTGCAAGGGCATGGGAGGCGCTCTTGTATACAATGGATGGGATTCCACTGATGTTCCCAGCTTTGGTTTTTAGTGAGTGTATGATGGACACAACATCTGACGGGCTGACTGGTGAGAGGAGAAGAGAGTTTGGATAGCTGCCTGAGAGATATGTGTTGATATGTGTCTGAGTCTGTGGGATTTTACTTGCAAGGTTAGCACCAATCGATGAAAAGAAGCTATTAAATTCTTTCGCCATTTCTAAGTCAGATGACAGTGTAAGGCCATCCTTAGAGAGTGTTATCTGGTTGTGGGAGTGTTGTTTAGTTCCCAGGATGTTAGAGATGGTATTCCATGTGCTTTTCAAGTTGCCTTTTGCTTCTTTGAGTCTAGTCTCATAATACGAAAGTTTTGCTTTTCTTATGATACTGGTAAGCACTGATGAGTACCTTTTAACTACTTCCATTGAAACTAGGCCACCCCTAAATTTCTTTTCGTTTTCATGTTTTTTGTTGATTGATTTAATTATGCCACTTGTGAGCCACGGGTTATTTTTTCTTTTATGTTACTTGTTTGGTAAGGAGGGGACAGTGAGTGTTGTAGAGGCTTAGAGTTTTGGAGAGAAAGAGGTTAGTTGATGAGTTTATATCCTGTGAATTATTAAATTCAGATTCCCAGTTAATATTGTGAAGTGCATTAGAGAGATTGCCTAAAGCTGATTCACTATGTAGCCTGAATGAGAGTTTTTTGGTTTCAGGTGGTGATTTGTCAATGTTTGCTATGAGGAAAGTAGGATAGTGGTCAGTTGTTCTGTCATAAATTACCCCAGATGTAAGGGGAGCTGTTATATTAGTCCATAGGTGATCCAGGGTAGTGGCAGATGTTTGAGTGACTCGGGTGGGCTTGGTGATTGTGGGGATTAGCATACAGGAGTGCATGCTGTTACGGAAATAGTCAACTTGAGGGTTGTTTTGAAGACCCAGGTCAATATTGAAATCACCTCCCAGAATGATGTGATTTTTGTTGAGATTGTTATTTATGATAAGACTCCTTACATTGTCAGAGAATAAAGCTATGTTGATATTAGGAAATCTATAGCTGGCACCGATTACCAGGGAGGATTTAAGGGATTTACTGGAGAACTTGGCAAAGGTATATTCACAATAGTCGTCTCTATCACTAATGACACTATTGCAAGTGAAGGTATCTTTGTAATATATTGCTGTACCGCCACCTTTTTTATTAGGCCTGCAGTTATGAATGGCTTTATAACCAGCTAAATTGTAGAGTTGGGTGTAGTCATTACTTAGCCAAGTTTCTGCTAAAATGATGAAAGATAATTTTGTACCTAGTGCTGTAAGTAGTGCATTTATATCATCAAAATGTTTATCAAACGACCTAACATTTTGGTTGTAAACTGATAAGCAGGTGTTATTTAGGAGTTTGTTTTTTGCAAGATTTGCTGTGTAATACCTGCAATAATGATGATCAATGTGCTGATTTGTGTGGATATGGGACAGAAGATTTCGATCAGGATCAATATCAGTAAGCATATAGATAAGATAATGTCACGATACAATAAGATAAGCGATTACAGGAACAGATGAAAACTAAACCTGCTGTAAAATAGAAAGTAATTATAGCAAAACACAACAATATAATAATATAACAATACAATAAGAGCTTACAAAGTATTGAGTCTGCTAAAATTAGAAATAATTATGGCAAAACACAACAGTAAATGCAAGTAAACAAAAGAATTGAAACAATTAGAGGTAGAATTAAGGTCACTAGATAGCCATGGAGGATACACAAGTTTGGTGGAGAAAACAAAAAATCAGTAAAGACTGTCAAGATGAATATATAAAAAAAATTTGACAAATGATAATTGTAAAGTAAAATAATCTTAAAGATAATAAATTTTATTAAGCTTAGTTTTAACCTATAATTTGTATGAACTTAATTAAAAGGACAAGAATGAGATCAATAGTTGATTTCAATAGATGACATAGATCAATACAATTAAATTTAAAATTTAAATGGAATAGGGTAAGATTAGATTTAAGAGTAAAATTTTACAATGAAACTTAGGTAGATGCTTGCATAAGTGCATGGAGACTTGATGGATTATTTAGGAAATTATATGAATGAGAGAACATTAGGTAAAAGGTAAGGCAGAGACAGCACCTTAGACAAAGTTAGATTAAGTTAGGTTAGGCTCAGGCACTGAACGAGTTATTTTAAGTACTGGCATTGGTCGGGTTCAGGTTTTCAGATATACCACAATCACTAAAGAAGGCCAGTAGTTGTTGGTCACATTTTATTTCATATCTTTTTCCTGTACTTTCCTTCTTCGCAAAAATCGTTCCATTCCTAGTGTAGCACTGCTTGATAACACCAGGGTTTTGTTTGCGAATTTGACGCAGCCTGAAGAGGAGGGATCCACGCTGCTTTGTAAGACACTCATTTATATAGAGGTTGGTTTTTTGCTTGGCAGCTGATTGTATGAGGTCAAACTTCGCGGAGGGATTTGCAAGTTTGATGAGCATTCTCCTACTGTTACGGGGACTGTTTTTATCTATCCTGATAGCTGATTTGATTTCAACATTGACACTGATCTTTGAATTAATTAGGGTGTGAGCTATGTTACAACAATTCTCACCTTGTTGTTCATCAGGTAGATCAGTAGAGCTAATTATCAGGGAGTCATGAAGATGTTGTTGCTCTTGGTCATCATCTTTTATAAAAATATACTTTTTCAGATTAAAATTAAGTTTTTTCGTGTTGTACATTCAGCACCAAAATTATAATGAGTAAATATATCATATTTATTCATTACTAACGTATTGCCAGGAAGCTTTCTGAAGCTTGTATAGCTTGTGGTAGTTAGACGGACCGCCAGGGAGAGTTGTCCTCTCAATCCTCTTCTATTACCATTCTTACATCCCAGTTTACGAAATTCAAGCGTGCTGCTGGTCCCAAAAAAGTGGTTCAAAAAGTTGTGCTCAGTCCTTGAGGCTCAAAATACGATCATCCTGAGTCTTCAAACTGAAAATCAAGCAAACCGTTCGAACCTCCATCAACAACAACAAGAAATTACCCTCCTCCGGCCACGAAGATATTAGAAACTTTAGGGCTAGCCAAGAGCAACTCCAGCATGACTTGAATGATCTCCGTGAGGAAAACATTCGTCTGAAATCTGATGAAGCCATAAAAAACCAAGAGGAAGCTCTCAGCAAAATGACTGCTTGTATCAATACATTATCCGCCCAACGTTCCGTCACCCAGGATGAACAAGATCAGGAAGAGCTGCTTGACTCTGTAGTGGGGTCGTCCCAAGCTATTCCACTGGAAAGCGAAGGGGAAAAGTGTATTGAAATAGTTCAGGATCTCTTAAATAAAGAATTGCAGGTCGCTGTAAACAAAACAGACATTATTGCTGCCTACAGAGTAGGCAAAAAGAATCCATCAGGAAAAACCAGCGGAAAATTCACCCGAAGCCGGTCCGTCTAATTACCACAAGCTATACAATCTTCAGAAAGCTTCCTGGCAATACGTTAGTAATGAATAAATATGATATATTTACTCATTATAATGTTGGTGCTGAATGTACAACACGAAAAAACATAATTTTAATCTGAAAAAGTATCTTTTTATAAAGAAATTAGGCGAAAATTTAAAGCTGGTGACGCCAAATCAAGTCGACGATCCAAGCGTCGGTTAGGTTAGGTTTGGTTTGGTTAAATTAGGTTAGGTTAGGATAGGTTAGGTTAGGTTAGGTTAGGTTAGGTCAGCCTAACCTAACATATCATATTTATTCATTACTAACGTATTGCCAGGAAGCTTTCTGAAGCTTGTGTAGCTTGAAGTAGCTTGTGGTAATTAGACGGACCCAGCCAAAGCATTTTTATACCAATTTGACAGTTAATTTCAGTAACACGATCAACAACGCTCAGAATATTAAGTTCCTTTCTCATATTAAGTATCTTTGTGGTACGAGGGCACCTAAGGATTATCCTCAAGGCTTCGTTCTGCAATTTTTCAAGCCCTCCAAGCTTTCTTTCAGGCATCAAAACAAGCAGAGGTGCAGCATAATCCACTAAAGATCTGATGTATGCAAGGTACATCATATTGACAATTCTGACATTGGCACCATAGCCTGAGTGATAACCTGCAACAGCCTTGAGAGCTCGGAGCCTCTCTTTATACTGACGACAGAGTCTGAGTACAACAGGACCATACAGTCGCACCTCAAGGCCAAGGTATTTGAATCTGTTTACATAGTCAAGCTGGGAGCCATCAGACAGTTGCATCTTGCGAACAGCTCCTCCCTGCCTGGGTGGGCGCCGATTTAGTATCTTTGTTTTCTCTGCTGAGATAATTAAACCTAGGTCCTGACAAGAGTCTAATACAGAGTTAAGAGTGTTCTGCGTGTTAGCATACCCAGTGGTGTGTATCATTATATCATCAGCATAGCTAATGTGGACGTTGGGTTTGCTTGGTAAAGAGTTTAACAGCGTGTTTATTAAGATATTAAATAAGGTAGGACTGAGGACACCACCCTGCGGGGTACCTAGTTCAAAATCTCTTGTTTGTCTCCTATGCCCCTGGAAAAATACAGATGACTTCCTGTTGGATAAGTAACCCCCTGATCCAACAAAGCCGACCACCAATATTCATTCTTGCAAGCTCACTCAAGATAACATGTCTATTTGCAATATCAAAGGCAGACTTAAGATCTAGGAAGGTGGTATATGATTTTTCAGTGTGCAGGGTAAGAAAGGTGGTGATGCAATGATGCACACTCCTTCCGTGTATGAAGTCATATATCTGGGGGGATAGCATGGTTCTTATTCTATGGAGGAGACGGTTTAGGACCATTCTCTCGAATGTTTTGCAAATGCAGCTAGTAAGGGAAATTGGGCGGAAAGCATTCTCTTGATTTGGCTTGGGAATTGGAATGATTATACTGTTGGTCCAAGAGATAGGAAGTTCCCAGTAACATAGCTCATATTATACAGCTCAAGCAGGGGATTCCCTGGTACTAAAGAGAGCAGACGCAATATGTCATAAGTGATACCATCTTCACCGGGGGATGTGGCCTTGCCTTTGTTTAAGGCCGCTAGTAATTCAAACTCAGTAAATGGCACATTGCATTCATCTTCCTTGTGGAGCATGAAGTCAACGAGCCTTTCTCGATCTCCGTAACCAGCATTTAATCTGAACTGTATGTCTGGGGGAAGATTATTGAAGCTAGAGGTGGTTGCCCAAGCATCGACTAACTCGTTTGCTCTGTGTAGAGGGTGAGGGTGTGGTACTTGGCCGATCTTATCGCCTTTAATTCTTTTAATATCCTTCCATGCCTGACTGAGGGGGGTGTGAGAGTTGAGACTGTTAACAAAAGTTTCCCAGTTATCTTGCCTGAGCTCTGTCATGCGCACCCTCGCCTTGGCTTGGGCTTTCTAAAAAGAGCTTGAGCATTGCTGGCGTACGTGTTTCCCTATGTGCAAGCCCAACTCGTCTGGCAGTGCGTTTCAAAGTACGCAGTTTGGGGTCATTGTAATAGGCATGGCGTTTATTACCTTTCATATCGTTCCGACTATTGGATGGTGCAGGGGGCCGACCTAAAGGGTCAGCAAACATCTGAATGCTCTGTACTAGATCGTCGTTAAATGTCTGGACTGTGGAGGGATCATAAGTGCTGTACCACTCTGACACATGAGCAACAAAGTCTTCACGTCGAGCAGGAGGAACACTGAGCCGTTTGCGTTTAAAAGTCCCACCGGGCAGGATGGTATTTCCTATACATAGAGTAGTCAATCTAGGGTGATGATCTGACAACAAATCTGTTACAATAGATGATGTGCACCAGACGTGAGAGACGTTGAAACCAACACAGAGGTCTAGAATGCCTCCACAAATATGCGTGGGTTCAAGGTCACCCACAATCTGCACATCCTGGTGACTATTTAGTAGCGACAGCAGTTGATTCTCATTACCGTTACTGAAGCGAGAGCCACCAATGTCCTTGTGTCTAGCATTGTAGTCACCAAGAATGATGGTTGGCTCTGCTTGAGCGCAGGCCGGAAGATCAATATAATATAACTTTCCTGCTGGAGCATATAGATTAAATACATTGAGGACAGAGTTGCCCACATAGATCCTCACTCCATGATACTGTTTTTTTTTCAGGGATATTCCTGCGCGGGCCCTAAGCCTCTGGCTGGCCCACTAAGTGTTGCTTGTTTCTGTTTTACTTGGGCTTACCTTACCTTGAGGTTACCTTGAGGTGCTTCCGGGGCTTAGCGTCCCCGCGGCCCGGTCGTCGACCAGGCCTCCTGGTTGCCGGACTGATCAACCAGGCTGTTGGATGCGGCTGCTCGCAGCCTGACGTATTAGTCACAGTCTGGTTGATCAGGTATCCTTTGGAGGTGCTTATCCAGTTCTCTCTTGAACACTGTGAGGGGTCGGCCAGTTATGCCCCTTATGTGTAGTGGAAGCGTGTTGAACAGTCTCGGACCTCTGATGTTGATAGAGTTCTCTCTCAGAGTACCTGTTGCACATCTGTTTTTCAACTGGGGTATATGGGCGGAGTATAAGTATTTATTTCTCGTATGGTTGCTTCAGTAAGATTTTGCCATATGTGTTTAACAACTTCTTCTGCTCTGTTGAATCTAAGTTGAAATCTTAATGGGTTTGTAACTGTGCACTGTGTTAGGTAATGTTCCATTGGTCTGTCAGGCATTTCTCCACAGTGTTGACATTTCCTCACATCTTCAGGAACCTGTAAGCCTATTTCCCATCCACATGGGTATCCAAGCCTGATGCGATGTAAGTGCACTTCTGTTGCTCTACTGCTCCCTTTCATCAAACTAAGTGGTTCGTAGTTGGTTGAATTCTTGTACCAACCCGCAGATCTTGATGTTGCAACTGCTGTGTTGTGGTCACTGTACATCTTTTGCATTGCTCTGTTTCTAATTACTTTCTTAATCTGTGATAGACTCTGTGGTATGTAAATGTCAACATTTCTTCTCTTAGTTGCAAGTTTTGCAGCTTCGTCTGCAATGTCATTTCCTATTATTCCCACATGACTTGGCACCCAGTTGATAAGTACCCGTCGGCCTTGTCGTTTGAGTGTTTGCATTAATGATATGACATTTGTGATCAGATGTATGTTATCACATATGTGTTCTTGTTGCAAGGTTTCAATGGCAGTTCTCGAATCTGTATGTATGATAACATGTTGTCGGTGTTGAGCAAGAGCATGTTCCAAAGCCTTTTGAATGGCTAGCATCTCTGTTTGTAAAGTCGAACACCCATTTGAGAGCCAACAACTATTTACAGTTTCCTGCTTTAACTGCAGCTCCGGTTTCTTGTCCCTGCTGGTCTACTGATCCATCTGTGAAGTATGTGAAGCTGTCGGATACCATGTTTGCTTCTATATGCATCTGTGCAATGTTACGTAGCAGATGAGGATTTGTCTGGTTCTTTTTTCCTTCAATAACCATAATCTTAAAGTCTGCTGGCAGAGATTCTCGAGGGGCTTGCATAACAAAGTCTGCATGTATTTCGTCGACACCCTTCTCAGTGACTGTGTTTGCTATATCGAATGTATTGATGGTGTTTATCGCACAATGGGTCCACCTGTTGCTATTGGAGGCTCTTCTGTCCAGAGTTAGTGCTCCAATGATTATATCTTTAAGTGAACTGATTCTAGGTCTAGTCAATATCTTGGTCAGCATGCACGCAGCAATCCCTTTTACCCTTATTTCAATCGACGTTAGCTTGGTTTCTAGTCTTAGGTTCAATATTTTAGTCCATCTGGGAGCTCCTGTTATGATTCGCAATGCATCGTTTTGAATAACCTCAACGTTTGCCCACTGACCAGAAGAAAGAGTGAGTAAGGCAGGCGCTGCATAATCAACTAGGGAACGAACGGCATGTATGTAAAACATTCTTAACACTTTGTGTCCCGCTCCTAGACGAGGCCCTGTGATTGCTCTCATTATATTTAGTCGTGATTTTGCTTTCTCCTTTAGATATTGAATTTGCTTGTTGAATGTTATTTTAAAATCTATCCACACTCCGAGATATTGATATTGTGTAACCCACTGAAGGTTAATGTCTTGAATGCGTAGGTGCCTGTCTGGAGTGTTGCCGCCTAGTCTCATTGCCTTAGACTTCTGTGCAGATATTTTTAGCCCTAAAACGCTGCATTCAGATGTTTCTTTACCTAATGCACCTTGTGCTTTATTTAGAAGTGAAGGACCTGTAATGACTAATGCTATATCATCAGCATAGCTTAGCAATTTAACCCCTTCTGTAAATGTCATGGTAACAAGGTTTTCCATAAGGATGTTAAAAAGACTAGGACTGAGGACTCCTCCTCGTGGAGTCCCATTCTCATGCAAGTGGTAGTCCGACACGTGTCCTTGCAACTTTACTCTGGCATACCTGTGACTTAGGTAATCTTGAATCCATGCTAGCATATTTCCCTTTACACCTTTTTTAACTAAGGTGTGTAAAATTACTTGCGGGCTTGCAAGTTCGAATGCTTTTTCTAGATCAAGGAAGATCACTATAGCTGGACCTGAGTTAACTGTTCCTAGTAATGTTGCTTTGCAGTTGGCAGTACCTACTCCTCTAGTGAAGCCAAATATGCGTTTATGAAGGTCTCCAGTCTTCCACAGTAGCCTATTTAAGACCATCCGTTCTGCAGTTTTACTAATGCATGATGTTAATGAAATGGGTCTGTAATTGTCAGGTTCTTTCGGCATAGGAATCGGTATGATGTCTGCTTTCTTCCAAGAGGTTGGTAGTTTGCCTTGCTACCAAGATGCATTGATGACGTCCAATATTCCTTGTTCTCCAGCAGGACCTGCATGTGCGATCATTGAGTATGTAATGTTATCAGCACCTGGTGCAGTGTCCTTACCACCTTTTTTGGCTCTGATTAGTTCTTGTTTGGTGAAGGGACAGTCACATTCGTCATTTATAGCTATGCTCTCATGAATGACTGTCAACCTCTCTTGTTTTAATTGTTCTTGCTGCCTTCGGACCATTGCAGGAAGCTGATATGAAGCTGTTCTTTCTGCAAATTGGAGAGCAAGTCTCTCAGCCTCCTGCAATGGTTGAATACATGCCTGTGGTCGGGCTGGTCGACCTGATATAGTTTTAATCTGACCCCATATCTTGCCAAGACTACTATGTTCATTTAGAGTTTGACACCACTCAAACCATCTTGCCTCCTTTACTTCTCTAGAAACTCTCTTGCTTCAGATATCTTCAGACAACCCTAGCTTCAGACAACCCTACCCTACACGGCGGGAAACGCTGGCGGTGGTACCGGCTCCGTCACAGCTGCTGAAATTTCGTGTTTAATTTCGTCTCCACTCAACGTTGCATGGCCTAACTGCTGCCTAGCACGAGTTAAGTGCATGGAGACTTAATATGACATAACTCACAGTGAACCTCAACAGTAATCAACCAAAATTAACCAATTTTCGCCTGCCTTTCTACGACCCTTCTGCCAAGTGTTCCCTATACGCTAGTCATCCCTACTATAATTCACCAAGTATCTACCTTTAGAAACGCTACCAAGAATCTATTCGTCGAAAACATGCCCAAACATAACAACAAGCAAGGTAGGGGTGCCTCTCGCTCTGGTTCCATTACTCCTAGAGTTCTGAATGAAACACTGGCAACGCCGCAACCCTCGCCGATGTTTGTAAACACAGCATCCGCTCCCCCTCCTCACTCCCCCCCTTCAACTCACCTCAGATTCAGATTCAGATTCAGATTCAGATGTTTATTCAGGTAAGGTATATACATACAAGTGATGTTACATTAATGGATTGATATATAGATAGAGCTAGTACATACAATGCCTAAAGCCACTATTACGCAATGCGTTTCGGGCAAGAAAAACATTAATATCAAGAACTTAATACTAATTGAGCATAAAGAATAAAAGATGTTGAGAACAAATACAAATAAAGATAAAAAAAAAGGGGGAACATGACTGAAAAAGCAGCACAAATACAATAGGTTGACAAACAGTGTTGATTAAAAAAAAAAGAAAAAAAAGAAAATAACAGACATGGGTTGACAATAGAGGAGTGAGGTAGATTACAGGGAATTTATTAGGTAGTGTTTAGTTTTTATCTTAAACTGGTTGAGAGAGGTACAGTCTTTAACATGGTTGGGAAGGTCATTCCACATTCTGGGCCCCTTGATTTGCAGAGCATTTCTAGTTTGATTAAGACGTACTCTAGGAATATCAAAACTGTATTTATTTCTGGTGTGGTGCTCATGGGTTCTGTTACAACCTTCAATGAAGCTTTTAAAATCAGGATTGGCATTATAGTTTAGCGTTTTATATATGTATAATACACATGAGAGAATGTGCAGTGACTTAATATCTAACATATTAAGAGATTTGAGTAGGGGTACAGAGTGATGTCTGGGGCCAGAGTTGGATATTGTTCTAATAGCGGCTTTGTGTTGGGTAATTAGAGGACGTAAGTGATTTTGGGTAGTAGAACCCCAAGCACAAATACCATAGTTGAGATAAGGATAGATAAGGGAGTAATAGAGAGTCACCAGAGCAGGGCGTGGTACATAATATCTGATCTTAGAAAGAATGCCCACAGTTTTTTAAACTTTTTTTGATATATTTAGAATGTGTCCCTGGAAATTCAGCTTGTGGTCAATGAGAATGCCAAGGAATTTGCCATCTAATTTGTTACAAATTTGGGTATTGTTTATTTTGAGATTTATAAGACTAGAGGATTTATTGCCAAACAGAATATAGAAGGTTTTGTCAATGTTAAGGGTGAGTTTGTTGGCAGTAAGCCAAAGATGGACTTTATTTAGCTCAGTATTTACTATGGCATTTAGAGCAAGAGGGTCAGGACTGGAGTAAATGAAGGTTGTGTCGTCAGCAAATAGAATTGGTTTGAGGTGTTGGGAGGCATTTGGAAGGTCATTAATGTAGATGAGAAAGAGGAGAGGGCCAAGTATGCTGCCCTGAGGAACACCAATGTTGATGGGTAGGGTGGGAGAAATTGTATTATTCACAGAAACATATTGGAGCCTGTCAGTAAGGTAGGACTCGAGGTATTGTAGGGAGTGTCCTCTGACTCCATAATGATGTAATTTAAGAAGAAGGTTATGGTGGTTGACAGTATCAAAAGCTTTACGCAGGTCCACAAATAACCCAACAGGGAGCTCCTTTTTATCAAGAGCTGTATGAATCGAGTTAAGCATACTAATAAGTGCATCGTTAGTGCTTTTTTTGGGTCTGAAGCCATATTGGCAAGGGCTAAGTATATTGAGTTTGGCTAGATATGAGTAAAGCTGCTTGTATATAAGTTTTTCAAAAATTTTTGACAAGTTTGGCAGGATTGATATAGGTCTGTAGTTGTTAACATCTGTGGGGTCACCACATTTGTGGACAGGCGTTACTCTCGCTTTTTTTAGAATATCTGGAAAGGTTTGGAGTTCAAGTGACTTGTTGAAGAGCAAAGCAATAGCAGGGGCTAAAGATCTGGAGGCTTTTTTGTAAATTAAAGTTGGTATCTCCTCAAGGGCACCAGACTTGGTTTTAAGGGAAAGGATTATCTCATTGACGTCAGTGGAGTTAATAGGCTTTAGGTACAGAGACTGTGGATAGTTACCTGTAAGATAGTCCTTAATGTCAGTACTGGAAGATGGAATATCATTTGCAAGGGATGAACCAATGGAAGAGAAGAACCTATTGAACTCAATAGCAGAATCAGAGGCTGAAAGCTGACCATCGTTATTAGACAGGAGAGTCGGTTTGTTATTTAAAGATTTCTTTGATCCCAATATTTGTGAAATTGTGCTCCAAGTTTGTTTAATGTTGCTCTTTATTTGAGTAAATTTATCTTCGTAGTAATTAGTTTTGGCTCGTCTAATTATCTTAGTTAGCAATAATGAGTAATTCTTTGAGAATTCTTTGGAGACAATTCCTAACCTATACTTCTTCTCAAGGTCGTGTTTTTTGTTAATGGATTTCAGTATTCCCTTTGTAAGCCAAGGATTGTTAAGCCTTTTGCTTGTGACTTGTTTTGTAAGCCTAGGACAGTGGGTGTTATAAAGGCTAAGAGTTGTTTGTAGAAAAGATTGCACTGCTAGGTTGATGTCCCCTATGTTACCTAACTCGGACTCCCAGTTGACATTATCAGCAGCAGTTATAAAATTGTTTAAAGCAGTTTCATTGTGCAGCCTAAAGCTTAACTCCCTTGTTTCTAGAGGTGGTTTGCTAATGTTAGTTAAGAGAAATGTGGGGTAGTGGTCTGTAGTGCTATCGGTGATTATACCTGAAGTAAGCGGAGAGGTTATGTTGGTCCAGATGTGATCTAGAGTCGTGGCAGTGCTATCAGTGATTCTAGTAGGTCTAGTGATTAAGGGTATAAGGAGGCAGGAATTCATACAGTTGAGGAAGCTAACAGCAGTAGGGTGTTCAGGCTCGCAGAGGTCAATATTAAAGTCCCCTGCGATAATTAGGTGGTTTTTGTTCAGTCTGTTATCAAGTATTAGATTTCTAAGGTTTGAGTTGAATACAGACACATCAGTGTTGGGAATTCTATAGACTGCACCCACAGACAGGACAGACTCGGCACCCTTGACTCTGAAGCTGGCGAAGATATACTCCCCATAGCAGTCTCTAGTTCTAATTTCTTTTAAGCATGTTAGTTCTTGGTGGTAGTAAAGAGCAGTGCCACCACCTCTCTGAAGTTGACGACAGTTGTGAATTGCTGAGTAGTTAGGCATGTTAAAGAGTTGAGTAGTATCCTCTTTCAACCATGTTTCAGTAAGTATAATAAAAGAGAATTTGTTGCCAATAGTTTCAATCAAGGCACTAACATCATCGAAGTGTTTACCTAGGGATCTAACGTTCAAATTGATTACAGAGATATTGTGATTATGAGTTAATACATTGTTTACATCATGTGCTGCAAAATATCTGCAATTTAGATCATTAAAGTGATTATTGTCATAGATAGTGGATAAGAGGTTAAGTTCAGGGTCTATACTTGACTGCATAAAAGAAGCTGATTGTAGAATCAGAAATAAGTAGAAAAAAGCTATAAAATAGGGAAAAATATATACACAATACTGTACAAAACAAACACAAAAGGGGCTTACAGGGGTACAATGGAGTAAGGGAGTATGGCTAGGCTAGGCAACCTAGGCAATTAATGAGATTAAAGAAAAAAAATGTAAACATGGACTATACAAAACACAAGATATGGAAATACAAAACAAAAAATATAAGCAAGACTAAGCAATACAAAAAAAAAAAAAAAAAAAAAAAATTGAGCAAAAATGAGGTAGATTGCTTACGAGTACTCACAGGTACACTGTAAGTAACAATTTGCAATTTGAGATGCAGGCAAAGCCAGGGGTACAATGGAGTAAGGGAGCATGGCAAGGCTAGGCAACCTAGGTAATAAATGAAATCAAAGAAAAGTTGAAAAATAAACATAGGCAGATTTAAGCTAATGATTAATAACTATAGATAGTTCAGTAATGACTGTATAATTAAAAAGACCTGAAGAACTACTTAATAACTCAATTAAATAATTTCGGTAAATGACTAGGTAAGAGTAAGTTAAAAATTAAGTCAGAAAATGAACCAAGGAGACTTAGGATACCTAGCCCCACTAGTTGACAGGGGGTTAATTAAGTTAATTCATTGGAAGTGATAAGGTGAGACAAACCACATTGGGAGAGGAAAGTGTTGAGGTTTTCTTCTCTAGTAATAGTAAACATTTTGCCCTCTGCGGTTTTTCTCACCTTTATCAGACCATCTCTAACGAAGCACTGATGAATAGCATCTGGGTTTTGTTGCCGGATTTGACGCAGGCGGTAGAGGATTTGCTGTCTGTTCCTGGTCAAGCACTCGTTGATGTATAATCCCTTCCGTAGGGATGCAGCTGTCCGGACTAGATTGGATTTCGTGAACTGGGAAGACAGCTTCAGGCGAATTTTCCGTTGATTTAGACCTGATGGATTCTTTTTGCCTACTCTGTAGGCAGCAATAACGTCAGATTTGTTTAGATTGAGCTGCAATTTGTTTTTTAAGAGATCCTGAGCTATTTCGAAACAATTTTCACCTTCATGTTCCACAGGTATATCTTGGGACGACACGATAACAGAGTCTAGCAGCTTTTGCTGGTCTTGTTCCTCCTGGGAGACGGAACGTTGAGCTGAAAATGTACTGATACATGCAGTCATTTTGCTGAGAGCTTCCTCCTGCTTTTTTAAGGCTTCATCAGTTTTCCGAAGGTTGTTTTCCTCACGGAGATCATTCAAATCATGCTGTAGTTGGTCTTGGCTAGCCTTGTAGTTTCTAATATCCTCGCGGAGGAGGGTTATTTCTTGTTGTTGTTGTTGGAGATTAGCGCGGTTCGCTAGATTCTCGTTGAGAAGACTCAAGATGATAGAATGGATGATACACCTCGGATCTCTAGCTTTAGAATTCACTCAATCTATGGCTCCCTGTATGAACTTCAAACCTCTCCGAAGTAATCCATGGCTCCAGAAACTGCACAACCTTGTGAAAATGCAATCAGAAGCTATTTTGGCCCTCCAAGACACAGTCACCCGACAACAACATACCATAGACCGCCTCCTTGAATCGTCGATGAACAACAACCAAGAAATTCTCAACATACAAACTGTTGCAAATGATGCAATGGATCAAATACGTAAGATTCAGGCTGAAGAAACCCTCACAGCTCAAAGTGACCTCCTTAAAAAGCTGGAAAAACAGATCAATCTCCTTCAGACTCACCAGGCGGCTTCCAAAGATGACCAAGAGCAACAACAACTTCATGACTCCCTGATAATTAGCTCTACTGATCTACCTGTTGAACAACAAGGTGAGGATTGCTGTAACATAGCCAACACCCTAATTAATTCAAAGATCAGTGTCAATGTTCAAATCAAATCGGCTATTAGGATAGATAAAAACAATCCCCGTAACAGGAGAATGCTCATCAAACTTGCAAATCCCTCTGCGAAGTTTGACCTCATACAAACAGCTGCTCAGCAAAAAACCAACCTCTATATAAATGAGTGTCTTACAAAGCAGCGTGGATCCCTCCTCTACAGGCTGCGCCAAATTCGCAAACAAAACCCTGGTCTTATCAAGCAGTGCTACACAAGGAATGGTACGATTTTTGCGAAGAAAGATGCTACAGGAAAAAGATATGAAATAAAATGTGACCAACAACTCCTGGCCTTCTTAAGTGATTGTGGTATATCTGAAAACCTGAACCCGACCAATGCCAGTACTTAAAATAACTCGTTCAGTGCCTGAGCCTAACCTAACTTAATCTAACTTTGTCTAAGGTGCTGTCTCTGCCTTACCATTTACCTGATGTTCTCCTATTCATATAATTTTCTAAATAATCCATCAAGTCTCCATGCACTTATGCAAGCATCTACCTCAGTTTCATTGTAAAATTTTACTCTTAAATCTAATCTTACCCTATTCCATTTATATTTTAAATTTATTTGTATTGATCTATGTCATTTATTGAAATCAATTATTGATCTCATTTTTGTTCTTTTAATTAAGTTCATACTAATTATAAGTTAAAACTAAGCTTAATAAAATTTATTATCTTTAAGATTATTTTACTTTACACTTATCATTTGTCAATTTTTTTTATATATTCATCTTGACAGTCTCTACTGATTTTTTGTTCTCTCCGCCAAACTTGTGTATCCTCCATGGCTATCTAGTGACCTTAATTCTACCTCTAATTGTTTCACTTCCTTGTTTGCTTGCATTTATTGTTGTGTCTTGCCATAATTATTCTCTAATTTAGCAGACTCAATACTTTGTAAGCTCTTATTGTATTGTTATATTATTATATTGTGTTTTGCTATAATTACTTCCTATTTTACAGCAGATTTGTTTTTCATCTGTTCATGTAATTGCTTATCTTATTGTATTGTGACATTCTTTTCTATATTGATATATATTTTCTGTCTATTGTTACTTACAGTGTACCTGAGAGTACCTGTAAGCAATCTACCTCATTTTTCATTTTTGCTCAATTTTTTTTTGTATTGCTTAGTCTTATTTATATTTTTGTTTTGTATATCTATATCTTGTGTTTTGTATAGTCCATGTTTATATGTTTTTTTCTTTCATCTCATTTATTACCTAGGTTTCCTAGCCTAGCCATACTCCCTTACTCCATTGTACCCCTGTAAGCCCCTTTTGTGTTTGTTTGGTACAGTATTGTGTACATTTATTTCTTTTTGTTTTTCTTGTTTTTCCTGCAATCAGCTTTTTTTATGCAGTCAAGTATAGACCCAGAACTTAACCTCTTATCCACTATCTATGACAATAATCACTTTAATGATCTAAATTGCAGATATTTTGCAGCACATGATGTAAACAATGTATTAACTCATAGTCACAATATCTCTGTAATCAATTTGAACGTTAGATCCCTAGGTAAACACTTCGATGATGTTAGTGCCTTGATTGAAGCTATTGACAACAAATTCTCTTTTATTATACTTACTGAAACATGGTTGAAAGATGATACTACTCAACTCTTTAACATGCCTAACTACTCAGCAATCCACAACTGTCGTCAACTTCAGAGAGGTGGTGGCACTGCTCTTTACTACCACCAAGAACTAACATGCTTAAAAGAAATTAGAACTAGAGACTGCTATGGGGAGTATATCTTTTTTTTTTTTTTTTTTTTTTGAGAAATATACAAGAGTTGTTACATTCTTGTACAGCCACTAGTACGCGTAGCGTTTCGGGCAAGTCCTTAATCCTATGGTCCCTGGAATACGATCCCCTGCCGCGAAGAATCGTTCAAATCGAAGAATCTTCGCCAGCTTCAGAGTCAAGGGTGCCGAGTCTATACTGTCTGTGGGTGCAGTTTATAGAATTCCTAACACTGATGTGTCCGAATTCAACTCAAACCTTAAAAATCTAATACTTGATAACAGACTGAACAAAAACCACCTAATTATCGCAGGGGACTTTAATATTGACCTCTGCGAGCCAGAACACCCTACTGCTGTTAACTTCCTCAACTGTATGAATTCCTGCTTCCTCATACCCTTAATCACTAGACCTACTAGAATCACTGATAGCACTGCCACGACTCTAGATCACATCTGGACAAATATAACCTCTCCGCTTACTTCAGGTATAATCACCGATAGCACTACAGACCATTACCCCACATTTCTCTTAACTAACATTAGCAAACCACCTCTTGAGTCAAGAGAGATACGTTTTAGACTACACAATGAAACTGCTATAGACAATTTTATAACTGCTACTGATAATGTCAACTGGGAGTCCGAGTTAGGTAACATAGAGGACATCAACCTAGCAGTTCAATCTTTTCTTCAAAAAACTCTTAGCCTTTATAATACCCACTGTCCTATGCTTACAAAACAAGTCACAACCAAAAGGCTTAACAATCCCTGGCTTACAAAGGGAATACTTAAATCTATTAATAAAAAACATGACCTTGAGAAAAAGTATAGCTTAGGAATTGTCTCCAAAGAATTCTCAAAGAATTACTCATTATTGCTATCTAAGATAATTAGACGAGCCAAAACTAAATACTATGAAGATAAATTTACCCAAATAAAGAGCAACATTAAACAAACATGGAGAACAATTTCACAAATATTGGGATCAAAGAAGTCTTTAAATAACAAACCGACTCTCCTGTCTAATAACGATGGTCAGCTTTCAGCCTCTGATTCTGCTATTGAGTTCAATAGGTTCTTCTCTTCCATTGTTTCATCCCTTGCTAATGATATTCCATCTTCCAGTACTGACATTAAGGACTATCTTACAGGGAACTATCCCCAGTCTCTGTACCTAAAGCCTATTAATTCCATTGACGTCAATGAGATAATCCTTTCCCTTAAAACCAAGTCTGGTGCCCTTGAGGAGATACCAACTTTAAACTACAAAAAAGCCTCCAGATCTTTAGCCCCTGCTATTGCTTTGCTCTTCAACAAGTCACTTGAACTCCAAACCTTTCCAGATATTCTAAAAAAAGCGAGAGTAACGCCTGTCCACAAATGTGGTGATCTCACAGATGTTAACAACTACAGACCTATATCAATCCTGCCAAACTTGTCAAAAAATTTTGAAAAACTAATCTATAAGCAGCTTTACTCATATCTAGCCAAACTCAATATACTTAGCCCTTGCCAATATGGCTTCAGGCCCAAAAAAAGCACTAACGATGCACTTATTAGTATGCTTAACTAGATTCATACAGCTCTTGATAAAAATGAGTTCCCTGTTGGGTTATTTGTGGACCTGCGTAAAGCTTTCGATACTGTCAACCACCAAAACTTTCTTCTTAAATTACATCATTATGGTGTCAGAGGACACTCCCTACAATACCTCAAATCCTACCTTACTGACAGGCTCCAATGTGTTTCTGTGAATAATACAATTTCTCCCACCCTACCCATCAACATTGGTGTTCCCCAGGGCAGCATACTTGGCCCTCTCCTCTTTCTCATCTACATTAATGACCTTCCAAATGCCTCCCAACACCTCAAACCAATCCTATTTGCTGACGACACAACCTTCATTTACTCCAGTCCCGATCCCCTTGCTCTAAATGCCACAGTAAATACTGAGCTAAATAAAGTCCATCTGTGGCTAACTGCCAACAAACTCACCCTTAACATTGACAAAACTTTCTATATTCTGTTTGGCAATAAATCCTCTAATCAAATAAATCTCAAAATAAACAATACCCAAATTTGTAACAAATTAGATGGCAAATTCCTTGGCATTCTCATTGACCACAAGCTGAATTTCCAGGCACACATTCTAAACATATCAAAAAAAGTTTCAAAAACTGTGGGCATTCTTTCTAAGATCAGATATTATGTACCACGCCCTGCCCTGGTGACTCTCTATTACTCCCTTATCTATCCATATCTCAACTATGGTATTTGTGCTTGGGGCTCTACTACCCAAAATCACTTACGTCCTCTAATTACTCAACACAAAGCTGCTATTAGGACAATATCCAATTCTGGCCCCAGACATCACTCGGTACCCCTACTCAAATCCCTGAATGTGTTAGACATTAAGTCACTGCACATTCTCTCATGTGTATTATACATATATAAAACGCTAAACTGTAATGCCAATCCTGATCTCAAAAGCTTCATAGAAGGTTGTAACAGAACCCATGAGCACCACACCAAAAATAAATACAGTTTTGATATTCCTAGAGTACGACTTAATCAAACCAGAAATGCTCTACAAATCAAGTGGCCCAGAATGTGGAATGACCTTCCCAACCATGTTAAAGACAGTACCTCTCTCAACCAGTTTAAGTTAAAAACGAAGCTATACCTAATAAATTCCCTGTAACCTACCTTACCCCTCTATTGTCAACCCATGTATGTTTTTTGTTTTTTTTTTTGTTTTTCAAATCAACGCTGTTTTAATGTAATTTTCTGTAATAATTTGTAATTGTATTTGTGCTGTTTTTTCAACAATGTTCCCCCCTCTTTTACCTCTATTTTTATTTGTACTCAACGCATTTTTTTCTTTTTACCCATTAGTTTTAAGCTTTAGTCAGTAGTGTTTTTTCCTGCCCGAAACGCTTTGCGTAATAGTGGCTTTAGGCATTGTATGTACTAGCTCTATCTATAAAGCCAACAAACTTTGTAAAATCTCTTTATGTATGTACCTTTGCCTAAATAAAAATTATTATTATTATTATTATTATTATAATTATTATTATTATTATTATAATTATTATTATTATTATTATAATTATTATTATTATTATTATATCACCGCTCTTAGCAGAGTTCTTCCTTCTGGTGTGGGGTTTCTCTTCAGATGTTTTCTGAAGATGTTGACTCTATGGTTCTGTTCTTTAACTTCATTACTATAGAACCAATAGTTCTTTCGTTTTGTGTTTCCTGGGATAATGATTGGAATAGCTTTGTTTGCAGCAGCTGTAATGGCTTCCTGCAGGTTGGTCTCGTGTATGTTCAAATCCTCAGGTGGCGTGTATGTTGCATACCATTTTCCAAGTTCTTCTTGGTATATATTCCAATTGGCCTTTCTTAAATTCCACCTAGGTTGTGCAGGTGGTGCAGGAGGTCGTTCTATGTTTAGTGTTGTGACAGTAGCATAGTGGTCACTGGTGATCACCGAGTCTACTTCCCACTTCCCCTGATGCTTGAGTGCTGTTGAGATTAATGTAAGATCAAGGGAACCTCCTAGAATGTGAGTGGGTTCCCCAGTGTTGAGAAGTGTAATTTCAGGTACTTCTCGAAGAGCTGCAGCTAAATGGCGCCCATCTGCATTGGCTGGCCCAGTCGCACCTAACTCTTGATGATGAGCATTAAAATCCCAAGCAATAATTACATTTTCCTGCGTGGCCAAGGTAAGCACTGCCTCTGCTTCTAGTTTACGTCTAGGGGGCTTGTAAACGTTGTATATGAGGAGCTCAATATTAGCCATATTCACTGTAACTGCTAATACCTCTACTCCATCCCCACACGAAACTGGGTCTATTTTCTTGCTAGGTATGGTGTTCCTGACTAGGGTCATTAACCCTCTTTGTCTTCCCTGCTCATACGGTATAACATAGTGCTGATATCCAGCTAATCTGAAGGATTTCGTGGCTGGGAAAAGAGTTTCTTCCAAAACGATTATATCTGCTTTCGTGCTGATTGCAGCCCCCTGAAGTGTGTGGTTTTTATTTCCAAGACCTTGTATGTTCCACTGCAGTATTCGTAATGGCCAGATGACGGTTTCGGTTGGTGTTGCCTGTTCTACCAGAACTCCTCTTCGGGATCGACCTCTATATTCTTCACCTCGCAAGTCGTGTCGCTGCAAATCGGACTGCATTGATTGTTCGTGGTCATCCCCGGCATTGTTGGAATCTGTGCATAACTGTGGTCCATCACTTTGTTGTTGGTATTGCTGCATGTCGGACTGCATTGATTGCTCGTGGCTGTTTCTTGTGTTGTTGGAACCTGTGCATCTCTGCTGTTCAATACGTCTTTGTTGGGGTTGTTGCATATTAGACTGCATTGGCTGTTGTTGTCTGTCTCTTGTGTTTTAAGATTCTGTTGATCTTGGGTGGTCACTGCTTCTTGCAGTTGCTTTTGTGAATGTTGATGTTCTGGTGTCTTGACTACCCGACTGTTGTTGGTAGTCTGTATGTCCATGTTGCGTTGTTTGTACTCTTGTGCTCCGTCTTGTCTCAGACTGTCTATTTCTTGTGTAACTGTGGTCTACTGCACGATCTTGTCCATTATTACACAAGTGATTTCTTGAGTCTGTTGCTGTGAGGCGTTCTGCGTCATCTGTAGGCAATTGATAATGGTTTCTGCCATGATCTTCACGATGTTTTTCAGCTGGACCTCGGTAAAACTGTATATCTGTCGTGTTGATTCCGAAAGTAATTTTTTTTTTCTCTTTTGCATTTGCTGTATTTCTGCAGCACTTTTGTGTATTTTCTGATTTGGAATTAATAGATTCGGGAAATTTTGCTCTGTGAGAGTGTGTGTCTGATGTGGCTGTGCACGAGTGTTCCAGACGTTGATGTTGGTGTTGGTTTATGTAGTGCTGGTCTGTGTGTTTATCCTGGCCTGAGCTGTCTGCACTTTTTCTTTCCGTGCAGAGCAGGTTGTGCTCCAGGCATGATGTTTGCCTCCACAATTTGGACATTTGGCTATTGTGGTCTGATTTGCCTTGTGCTTGGCTATACAGTCTTTGGTTGGATGTCTCAGGCTGCACACTCCGCATCTCTCCTGTAAGGTGCAGTGTGATTGATGGTGGCCGTATTTCTGACACCTGAAGCAGCGCAGGGGTTCTGGGACGTATGGTCTCTGTCGGTATGTTCCCCAATTTCCAAGACTGAATGTTTCTGGCACATGTCCCATGACGGTCACCAGAATCTGACGTGTCGCTGCCTTGTCTACTTTTGTGCGTCATCGTTCCGCATTCAGGATTTGCTTGTGTTCCAGTACTGGATCCAGGGGGAAGTCGATTGGGTATCCCAAAAGCACGACTCGTGTGCATCTTTCTGAAGGGTCCAGCTTTTCCAAGCATACAGGTTTCCCTTGCAGGACTCTTACTTTTTCTAAGTAATTTGCAGTCTGTTGGACTTGTGGTGTCATTATTTCTCCTTTCAGGTTGACTGTAATGGAAAGTTTGAGCTCTGGTTGTTCTTTTTCCATTGCCGTTACTACTCCATATGCTGTAGGAAAGTGGTCTGTCTGCATATCTTGAATTTTGGAAGATGTGCAGAGTCTGGCGACATCTGGTGTGAGACTGGTGGTGTCCTCTCCTGTCTCATACTGTTGTCCTGTGGCTGTGTTGTGGAGAGAGGTACATTGTCTGGTGTGTGACTGGTGGTGTCCTCTCCTGTCTCATACTGTCGTCCTGTGGCTGTGTTGTGGACAGAGAAGCATTGTCTGACACTAGCAAGTGTGTGACTGATGCTGTCCTCTCTAGGTCCATTACGTCTGCTGTCTTGATGGTAGAAGCAAGTGGTGAAGCCTCGATAGCAGTTTTCTTCGGTGCTTGCTGCACATCGGTCCACCGTCCCTCCTCGTCTGAAAGCTGCATCCATTTCCTCTTTCTCTTAGCCTTCCCCTTGACTCTCTCCGCGTAGTGAGAACCGAATCACTGCCCTACCTAATGCCTGAGACACTCCTAGGCCTGGAGAAAATCATTCCCCTCCAACGGAGGTCGTAGAATAATTCCCCCAGGTAGAATCAGGGATACCTAACACCTAAATGAGCTGTTTGGTCTACCTTTCCCTGTCAGGCTCAGTACACCTTCTAAGGTGCCCCCTTGTGGCGCTGCCCGCAGGGTATCGCCTCGCCCTTCAGGGTAGGACTCTAAGTGACCTGGTCAGTGATACGGTCCTCAAAAAAAAAAAAATTGTGGTACGAGAATTTGGGTCGCTTGCGTACTGAGTTGCCAGAATACCAGTCAGCTGGGCAGCAGGTAATCAACAACGTTGTTTCTCCGTCAATTGTAGACGAAATCGGAATTGTTTCCTTCAAAACAAGATATTGTCTGGGTCTTGGAGTACTGATGTATTCTTCCTCACAAAACCGCGATGAATGGAGCTGATGGGTGCTCAGAATCGTGAGTTTTTCCGGGAACAAATCCGTGTGCGGCCAGCTAGCAATGGCGCCGGCAGCGAGATGATACTGTTTTTTTTTTTTTTGTGATATATACAAGAGTTGTTACATTCTTGTACAGCCACTAGTACGCGTAGCGTTTCGGGCAGGTCCCTGGAATACGATCCCCTGCCGCGAAGAATCGTTTTTTTCATCCAAGTACACATTTTACTGTTGCGTTAAACAGAGGCTACAGTTAAGGAATTGCGCCCAGTAAATCCTTCCCGGCCAGGATACGAACCCATGACATAGCGCTGGCGGAACGCCAGGCGAGTGTCTTACCACTACACCACGGAGACTAAAGAGACTGTTGACCGGCAGTTTGTTTTTCTGGCAGAAGTTGATGGGGTAGGGATTGTTTGATGTATAGAATGCAAGAGTTACTGGATCTGAGGTTGTAAGAAACAAATGAATAAATAAATTCGTTTGTTTAATTCCAATGCTTGTAGGCGAGAACAGTTGTGAACGCCAGCTAGCGCACAAGTTCATGAGCGCCCAAAATACTTTTTTTTTTTTTTTGAGATATATACGAGAGTTGTTACATTCTTGTACAACCACTAGTACGCGTAGCGTTTCGGGCAAGTCCTTAATCCTATGGTCCCTGGAATACGATCCCCTGCCGCGAAGAATCGTTTTTTCATCCAAGTACACATTTTACTGTTGCGTTAAACAGAGGCTACAGTTAAGGAATTGCGCCCAGTAAATCCTCCCCGGCCAGGATACGAACCCATGACATAGCGCTCGCGGAACGCCAGGCGAGTGTCTTACCACTACACCACGGAGACTGCACAAAAGTTTGGAGCACGGAGTGCACGGTGGAGCAAAAGTGCACGGAGACTGCACTTTTATTTTATTTATTTATTTTTTATTTATTTATGCATATACAAGAATGTACATAAGGAATGTGAGGATACAAATATGGTAATTACAGTCTTGTAAAGCCACTAGCACGCGCAGCGTTTCGGGCAGGTCCTTAATCTAAGAAAATTTTAAGGAGGTAAATACTTGCAAAATTTATAGACAAAAAAATTATAACAGATTACATGAAATGAAAAAAAAAAGATGAGAGAAAATTGTAGGTACAGTATATTAAAGCACATAGGTAGCTAAGATTGATTGCAATGACAGCTTAAAATGGTAGTTGACAACAAATTGGTAGGCACAATACAGCAGAAACAATATAAGATTGATTGCAATGACAGCTTGAATGCGTGGTAGTTGACAAAAATTGGTAGTCACAATACAGCATATGGCTAGCACATAAAAGAAGACAGCAATGAACACAATGATAAGGTTGTTTGATATTACATAAAAATTAGGAGATTGGGTAACACTAGGTACAGAGCAAATTTAAAGCTCAGTGTAGGAAACTAAGAAGATAAAGTTAGGTACTTTTTGGTTTTGCTTTTAAATAAGGCAAAAGTTTTACAGTTTTTCAATTCACTAGGGAGTGAGTTCCATAGACTAGGTCCCTTAATTTGCATAGAGTGTTTACACAGATTAAGTTTGACCCTGGGGATATCAAAGAGATATTTATTTCTGGTGTGGTGATAATGGGTCCTATTACATCTGTCCAGGGAGAGTTTCAGAGCATGGTTTGCATTTAAGAACAGGGTTTTGTAAATGTAGTTGACACAAGAGAATGTGTGGAGGGAGTTAATATTTAGCAAGTTTAGGGATTTAAACAAGGGAGCTGAGTGTTGTCTGAAAGCAGAGTTAGTTATTATTCTGATAGCAAATTTTTGCTGTGTGATGATGGGCTTAAGGTGGTTTGCAGTGGTAGACCCCCATGCACAGATACCATAATTCAGATAGGGGTAGATTAGTGCATAATATAGTGAGAGGAGAGCAGAGTTAGGAACATAATATCTGATTTTGGAGAGTATACCAACTGTCTTAGAGACTTTCTTAGTTATGTGTTGAATGTGGGTGCTGAAGTTGAGTCTCTTGTCTAGGAATAGGCCAAGAAACTTGCCATCATTTTTATTACTGATGTTAATGTTGTCTATCTGTAGCTGAATTGCATTTGATGATTTGCTTCCAATTAAGATGTAGTAAGTCTTTTCGATGTTTAATGTTAGTTTGTTCGTTGACATCCATAAGTGGACTTTTTTTAATTCATTATTCACAACATTATTTAGTGTATGTGGGTTGAGGTTTGAGTAGATAAGGGTAGTATCGTCAGCAAACAATATAGGTTTGAGAATATTAGAGACATTAGGCAGATCGTTTATATATATAAGAAATAGAAGAGGTCCTAAGATGCTGCCCTGTGGCACTCCAACGGTAATTGGTAGAGTGGAAGACTTTTACACAAAAGACATGTACAGACAGGCGTGTGGCTTCTGACTTCGTTTTTATTGATTAATATTACATATTAGGCGCTTACCTATAATAGTTATTATTATATACAAGTATATCTATCACATAATAAATGTAAAAGGAGTTTATCCAAAAACTGACAAAAGTGTTGTGTTTTGTGCGTTATATCGTGTTTGTGGGCATTCGGGTAAGTTGTGTTTACGCTGGTGGGCGGCGTCCTTACAAGCCCGGATTATGTCCATCACATCACTAAACTTCATTTAATAACTATATGCCTGTTAAGTAATAGATTTTAGTTGTTAATATCATTATATTGTCGTTTTAGTATTAAACACGTACACATGTGCGAAACGTCCAAAACTGGTGTTTGAACTGGTAAAATATTGGTGTGCGGTGTTGTCAGTGTACAGAATGTCTTACATCCCCACGGGATGGATATGGGTTGCATAATAAAAAAAGAAATTGAATCACCTTGCCCGAAACACTATGCGTACTAGTGGCTTTAGGTATTGTATGTACTAGCTCTATCTATAAATCCAACATTATGTTTGTAACTAATCCTCTATGTATGTACTTTTACCTGAATAAGCATTTTATTTGATTTGATAAACTAAACTACCATTATTAATAATTGTATAGTATTTAAGTCTAGCTTCAAACACGAGCATGTTACACACTGAACAAGAATGAATGAACTCTTGTATATATAAATAAAAATAAATACAAAAACTTGTGTGTGTCGTAGTCACTTTATTGTCTTGGGAGACGAGAACAGGTGATCTCAAGTCAGCGCATTTGCCTATACGAAAGGATTGCTGTATACAAACTAATGTGTGCACGAACTGTTTTTTTGGGTACTGAACCGACGCTATCCGAAACGATTATGTACGATTTGACCAGTCCCTATCCCTTTGGACATCAAGCGGAAACCGATTCCGAGCTCGCGTCCGACGCCATCACATCATCAGTCATCACCGACACGGTCTCAACGCAAAGCATAAGACGACGCCAAGGCAATATTATCCTACCCAGTGGCATTGTTGTGTACCCAGGAGACTCCCCCATGTCACAGGACAACTCCTAGAGTCATCAGGAAATAACTTCATGATAACCAGTGGCAGTGTTGTGTCTCCAGGAGATGCCTTATTACAAGACGACAATTGCAATCATCTTGCGATAACTTTTACACACCAAGCATAAGACTATACCCCAGGCTTAATTACCTTACCCATCACCAGTGTTGTGTCTCCAGATGCCAGGAGCAAAAATCTTGCAAAAATTTTAGTTATCTTGCATCTTCCAGATAAGATGACAACTGCAGTCATTTAGAGAAGATAACCTTCACACATCAATCATAAGGTAACACTGACTTCATTATACTAGTTACCCACTGGCATTGTTATCTGCAGTTGATGCCCCACCTCACAAGATAGCTCCTGCAGTCATCAGGAAGAGGTAACCTTCACATAATAAGCATAAGACCACACCCAAGCTTAATTATCATATCTAGCAGTAGTCATCAGGACATATCCTATATCACAAGACAATAACTATGGACATAAGGAAGAGATAACCTTTAAACATCAAGCATAAGTCAACACCTTGGCATAATTATCCTACCCAGCAGCATTGTTACGTCTCCAGAAGACATTCCATGTTATAAGACAGTACCTGCAGTCATCAAAAGAAGTTAACTTTAATCCCGACTCTGTACGGATCATAAGGGAAATGGAACATCACCAGTGTCCAGAGTGTGGTAAAACATTTAGCAATATTGGAAGCATGAAGCGGCACATGACAGCGCATAATGGGGGAAAGTCTCATGAGTGTCCAGAGTGTGGAAAAACATTCAGACAACTTCAACATATGAAAACTCACAGGATAGTGCATACAGGGGAAAAACCTCACAAGTGTCCAGAGTGTGGGAAAACATTCAGCCATCTTGCAAGTAAAAAGAGGCACATGGCTGTGCATACGGGTGATAAACCTCACGAGTGCCCAGAGTGTGGGAAAACATTCAGACAGCTTGAACATATGAAGAATCACAGGATGGGGCATACGGATCTTAGACCTCATGAGTGTCCAGTGTGTGGGAAAGCATTTAGTTATCTTGCAAGTATGAAAAGGCACATAATGGTGCATACTGATGATAAACCTCATGAGTGTCCAGAGTGTGGGAAAACATTCAGACAGCTTGAACATATGAAGAATCACAGGATGATTCATACGGATCTCAAACCTCACCAGTGTCCAGAGTGTCAGAAAACATTTAGTCGCCTTGGGAATATGAAGAGGCACATGATAGTGCATATGGGTGGTAAATCTCATGAATGTTCAGAGTGTGGGAAAACATTCAATCAACTTGGAAGTATGAAGAGGCACATGATGGTGCATATGGATAATAAATCTCACGAGTGTCCAAAAGGGTGGGAAAATATTCAACCATCTTGGATTTATGAAAATACTCAGGACAGTGCATATGGGTGCTAAACCTTTCGAGTGTGAGACAAGAGGCAGATTATGTATTGCTATAATATGCCTTATAAAAGGTGATAATCAACATGAATGTTAGGAGTGTGGACAAAGTTTTAAGTGGCACTTGACTATTAGACATCACATATTATCTATGAATATTAATGTCACTAGTGTTACAAATGTAGGAAATAATTAGTTATCTTCGATATATATATATATATATATATATATATATATATATATATATATATATATATATATATATATATATATATATATATATATATATATATATAAAATAAGTACATAAGAGAGGCAAAGCTCATGAGCTTCTTAAGTGTGTTAAAATGTATAGTTAATGTTTTGTAAGCAGAGTAAGAAGGCACATAATAGTGACTCCAGGTGATAACCCTATCAAGTTCTCTGACTGAATGAAAATTCTTAAATTAATATAAAAGGCACAAGCTAGTGTGAATGTATTAAAACTGAACAAAAGTTATTTGTTTTATGGCAGTAATTGTACAGTATTGTATGAGATAATATTAAAATAAACTTCCAGTGCATTCTACTAAAGCAGTGCACAGTTGGGAAATTGTGAGCTTCCTCATGAGCAATCTGTTCATTCATCTGATCAGCTAGACTTCCTACAAAGATACTATTCTTGTCTTTGTTTTGAATGAAAAAGTGCTTGATCATGAATAAATAATTGAGTAGGATTTTGTTGCTGATCTCCAGATACTGTACTAAAGGTAGATATTGATGGTATAATAGCATGTAAGTCTTTCATTGTTATTATAATAGCTTATATTTCATAATTACATATCTTCTTGAATGAGGCATTGATCTTAGCCTGGCCTATATGTAATTTAATAGACCATATTTGGGGAGTATTAGATTCATAATGGTTTGCCAAACCTAAATCAGTGCCAGGTCGATTTTGATTTAGATCATTTATTATGCATCTGATATCCATCCTGTGGGTGGTAGTGAAAAAGGTTAGAGAGGCACATAATTGTCTCGGGAACAGAAACCCAAAAATCATTGAACTCAGCAAGTTACATTCTTGATAAGCTAGTTACATAGTGTAATGCATGCATTTTATATATATATATATATATATATATATATATATATATATATATATATACATATATATATATATATATATATATATATATATATATATATATATATATTTATATATATATATATATATATATATATATATTGTCGTACCTAGTAGCCAGAATGCAGAACTCGGCCTATAAGCCAAGTTTTTCTGAATTTATATATTTTTCATTTTTTTTTTTTCTTATGAAATGATAAAGCCATCCATTTCATTCTGTATGAGTAAAGTTCTTCTAATTGGAGTTAAACTAATATAGATATATGACTGAATCTAACCAACCCTTCCTAACCCTAACCTATGTTAACCTAAACTAACATAATTAAGTAAATAATTAATGTTCCTAATATAATAGAATAATAATATTTCAAATAAACCAATTGGAAACTATTTTGAAAATAAAAAAAATCACTCGGCCTATTAGGCAAATCGGGCCTTGCATACTAGGCGGAGAAGTGTGTTCTGGTTACTAGGTACGATATATATATATATATATATATATATATATATATATATATATATATATATATATAATGTCGTACCTAGTAGCCAGAACGCACTTCTCAGCCTACTATGCAAGGCCCGATTTGCCTAATAAGCCAAGTTTTCCTGAATTAATATATTTTCCCTAATTTTTTTCTTATGAAATAATAAAGCTACCCATTTCATTATGTATGAGGTCAATTTTTTTTATTGGAGTTAAAATTAACGTAGATATTTGACCGAACCTAACCAACCCTACCTATCCTAACCTAACCTATCTTTATAGGTTAGGTTAGATTAGCTAGCCGAAAAAGTTAGGTTAGGTTTGGTTAGGTTGTCGAAAAAACATTAATTCATGAAAACTAGGCTTATTAGGCAAATCAGGCCATGCATAGTAGGCTGAGAAGTACGTTCTGGCTACTAGGTACGACATATATATATATATATATATATATATATATATATATATATATATATATATATATATATATATATATATATATATATATATATATATATATATAATGGAAGGCAGATATAGTATCAGCCAGGGCAGGTCACCTGACCACCAAGAACATAAGAATAAAGGCCTGTTGACCTATATACAAATAAAGAAAGGGTGATGAAGCCTGCGGATAAAAGCGGGATAAAAAAAAAAGGATTAAATGGATGCTATATGTACTGACGTGCTATATTGCAGCTTGTATGGGGATCTAATTTGTACATGCCAGGGCTTACATTAAGGTTGTTACATTGATCAGAGTGGACTTGATCACAATTTGTTCAACGAAGTCCTTGCTTTTAACGATACATTTCGCCCCTCTGAAGTCGATAGAATGATCACATAAACTGGAATGTAAATACAATGCACTGGAGTGCTGGGCTGTACGAATAGCATATGAATGTTGTTTTAAACGTGAAGAAAGATATTTACCTGTCTGGCTGATGTAAACATGTGCACACTCATTGCAAGGAATGGAGTACACACAACCTGCTAGAGACGAGGGCGAGTTCTTAATTAACATGGACTTAACTGTATTATTATTTTTGAACACGGTTAATATTAATGTTTTGCACGGCTGGGGCAAGATTTACTAGTCCATCAAAATATGGTAATACCATATGGTACTGGTAAATCCCTTTCTTAATTAACATGGGCTTAACTGTATTTTTATTTTTGAACACTGGGTTAATATTAAGGGTTTTCAGGGCTGGGGCAAGATTTACTAGTCCATCAAAATATGGTAATACCAACAAACTTTTTATTACCATATTTTGATGGACTAGTAAATCTTGCCCCAGCCCTAAAAGCCCTTAATATAACCCAGTGTTGAAATATAAAAATACAGTTAAGCCCATGTTAATTAAGAACTCGCCCTCATCTGTAGCAGGTTGTGTGTACTCCATTCCTTGCAATGAGTGTGCACTTGTTTACATCGATGGTAAATCTCTTTCTTCTCGTTTAAAACAACATTCATATGCTATTCGTACAGCCCAGCACTTCAGTGCATTATATTTACATTCCAGTTTATGTGATCATTCTATCGACTTCAGAGGGGTGAAATGTATTGTTAAAAGTAAGGGCTTCGTTGAATGAAGTGTGATTGAGTCTGCTCTGATCAAACAATGTAACAACAGCCTTAATGTAAGCCATGGCATGTACAAATTAGATTCCCATATAAGCTTCAATATAGCACATCAGTACAATATAGTATCCATTTAACCCCCCTTTTCTCGTTCCCCTTTATCCGTAGGTTTCATCTCCCCTTTCTTTATTTGTATGTAGGTCAATAGGCTTTTATTCTTTTGTTTTTGGTGGTCAGGTGACCTGCCATGGCAGTTACAAGATCTGCTTTCCACATGTGGTTTTCCGCATACTTGGATCAGTGTTTTTGTGTTTGTTGTTGCATACATACATACACACACACATATATATACTGATTATATATATATATATATATATATATATATATATATATATATATATATATATATATATATATATATATATATATATATATATATATATATACCCTTGGTTTACAAATTTAATCCTTTCCAAGAGATGGTTCGTACACCGAAAAATTATAAAAACGAAAAGAATTTTCCCAAAAGAAGTAATGTAAATTGAATTAATCTGTTCTACACTCCCAAAAATATTAATTTAAAAATACATTTTATACAGAATACTACTCATATATTTTACTATACCTTTATTGAGGACTCCTGTTGACATATGGAAGATGGTGAGGAGGGGGAGGGGGGGGGGGGAGAGGTGTTAGTGTTTGAAAGGGGAGTCCCCTTCCATTATAACATCAGGCACTGATGACATTTCTGGAGTACTCTCTCCTACGTTTTGCAAGCATTCCACTAGGACCTGGTTTTGGCTCGCTGCCTGCTTGTCTTACTAAAAATCTGTTAGACACTTGTTTTACCCTGTGTTTTAACACCTGTCAATAGTGAGCTATCACATTGCATTAAAAAGGTTAATGCAACGGCCTGCTACAGCTTTATCTTTGTGAGTTTTTTCAGCAAAACTTTGCAGTTCTTCCCATACTACTAACATTTTCTGAATGATGAAGGGACATTATGTACTACCTCTACTCACAACTATTTTCTTGGGTTGAACTTTACCACTGAATTTATTGGGACCAATGGCATGATATTTAATAAGAACTTTAATGTTCAGAAACCAAAAAAGCAGAAAACAATGAAATTCTCCACAAAGAACTCAAGAGCAGTCATCACTAGGCGAGATGCACTGGTAAACTGAGCGTGCCTCGCTCCGCGCCCAGCAGAATCACGCACTCGTCGACCCATACTTGTATCAACAGACTCGAAAACCAAGGCAAACCTTGAATACCAAGTCAGATTTTACAAGGAAACTGACTTTGTATACCCAAAAATTTGTAAATCAGGGCATTGGTCGACCGAGGTTTCACTGTACTGTATATACAGTGTATCCTCACTTGAACAAACTATATGGAGGGAAGCCGATTCTTTCCAGTGGGGAATTCATTCCATCTGTCCGGCCCCAACAAACCTTCCCTTCCACCCAAAAAAAAAAAAAAAATTATCCCCCATAATACATGACAGGGATGGTGTCAGAGAAGTCGGAAGTATATATTCCAACACTGCCAGACTTTTGACATCATCCCCAACCACCAGACTTATCTGACACCATCCCCCACCACTGACACCACCTGCCTCCCCTGATACTTCATGCCTTCAGTAACATTCACTACTAACACTACCTGCCTACCCTGGCAACAACTTTCACCACTTGCCTCTCCTCACAACTTCACCATTGACACCACCTGCCTTCCCTTACACCACTGTCACTACCTGCCACCCCCTGGCAGCTAAATGAAATAAACAAAGTTTTTGAATATAAATAAGGAATACACAAAGTAATGTACATATAAGTACAGTACAATCTCGATTCAGCGAACTATATGGGGACCAACTCCGGTTCGTTGCAGGGTTGAATTCGTTGCAAGAGGTGATGCCTTAAGAGGGCATTTATGTAATGCATGTTTTTAGTAATATTAATCAAGAATATTTAATTGTTTATAAAGTACTACTAAACTATAATAAATAATCATTTTGTATCTTCATGTACATTACCTTAAAAAAGGCATACTGTATATAGTATACTGTATACAGAATTTTGCTTGAATCCTTTCTAGGGGGCCATCTAATTACCCATAGCTACCCACACTTACTCAAAGCTACACAAAGCTTCAACGTAATGAATAAATATATATATTCATTATAATGTTGGTGCTGAAGGTAGAACATGAAAAACATTTTTACTCTGAAAAAGTATCATTTTATAATGAAATTAGACAAAAATTAGTAGCTGGTGAGCCAAAGCAATTTGATGGTCCAAGCGACAATGTTTGCTGGTATATAAGTTTCCTGTTCCTACCTTACCTAACCATAACCCTCACCTATCCAAACATAACATAACCTCTAGGCAACAATATACCTTGAATAATTTGTTCATCTTAAATAAGTAGCTTCACAACATTGTCGCTTGGATCGTCGACTTCCTATGGCCTCTCATGCTACTTTGTTTCGTCTAATTTTATTATAAAACTGTATTATTTCAGAGTAGGAATGAGTTTTCATGTTCTACATTCAACACCAACAATATAGTGAGTAAATATATCATATTCTTCATTACTTATTTAATGCTAGGAAGCTTTGGGTAGCTTTGAGTAAATTTGGGTAGCTTTTGGGTAATTAGACAGACCATCTCTAGGCACCATTTGTAATTAAAAACGCCTTGTGTGTGACAGTAACAAAGGATGAGGAACTGTAAACAAATATTGCTACCCACACCACGCTGGATACCAATCTGAGGGAGGGAGGGATGGGAGGCAGTGATTGATGGAGGAGGGAGAGAGAGTGGTGGTGGTGAGGGAAAGTGATGGTGGTGAGGGAGAGTGACGAGGAAGAACGGTGTTGGTGGTGAGGGAGTGTTAGTTGATGGTTGCCAACCAACCCATATTGTATTATATTTTTTAATCTTAGCTGTGCAATATTTATGCCAAAATATGTTAGTTTTTGTGAATTACTATACATTATTAATCATTAACATATTTTATTGTTTTCTGTTTATTAATTAAGCACGTAGTTTTATTTATGAATTACAGTGTAACCTCGAGTGACAAGCGCCTCAATTTACGAGCATTTTGCTGACAATTTGTCTCGCTTGGCGAGAACTCGTTTGATTAACGAGAAAACCACATGATACGTTCCCGCTGCTTCTCGCACATTCTCGGACGCCTCCAAGGATGCAAATATATATATATTTTTTTAAAGGTGCTAATGATGCTGGGATGTAAAGGGGTGACTGCTGTAATGTTGCAAAGCATTGAATTTTTTTGTAGAAAAACAAAAACAAAACATGAAAAAAGAACAAAATGTCAAAAAGGTTTGTTAAGTGTATATCAGGTAGGCTGATCTATGTTTCTTAAAAAAAAATGAACAAATTTGAAAAAAGGAAAAATGTCATAAAGGTTCGTTCAGTGTGTGCCAGGTAGGCTGCTCCATTATTAATAAAGAAATGAAACATACAGAACAAATTGAACACATTTGAAACAAAGAAAGATTGTCATAATGGAGCATCCTACCTGACAAACACTGAACGAACCTTTTTTGCCATTTTTCCTTTTTTTACTTTTTTTTTTTTTAAGAAACAAGGAGCAGTCTACCTGACATTCAACGAACAAACCTTTTGCTATAAAAAAATGGAAAAAAAGTGAACAAAGTTGAAAAAAGAACAAATGTCATAGAGGTTTGTTCAGTGTATGTCAGGTAGGCTGCTCCATTATTTACAACATCGAATATCATATTGATGTTTTTCGGTGGTGGAATGGATAATTTTTATTTCTAACACTAGCTGTACCCGGCCACAGCAATCTTTCCCTGTCCTCCTTATCATTCTGTCCTACACCATTCCCAAATCCACCTAACTATTCCCCACTATTCCGTCCCCTCGTCCTCCCAACCATTCTCCTCTACCCCACCCTCTCGTCCTCCCCGCTATTCCCCCCTCTCCTTGTTTTCCCCACCGTCTCCTTGTCCTCCCTACCATTCCCCACTCCATTATCTCCTCGTCCTCCCCACCATTCTCCCACTCCTCTCCCATCCCCTCGTCCTTCCTACCATTGCCCCCTCCCCTGTCCCCTCTTCCTCCCTCTCCATTCCCCATTCCTCTGTCTTCTTGTCCTCCCCACCATTATTTATTCCACCCTCCCCTCGTCTCCACCATCTCCAACTCCCCCATCCCCTCGTCCTCCCCCCCCATTTCTACTCCGTCCCCTCGTTGTCCCCCATCATCCCCCACTCCCGTCCTCTCGTCCTCCCCACCATTCCCCACTCTCTTGTCTGATGCATTCCCATATGATCTGGTATTCCCTTCAGAAAAATTTGGAACAACAAATAATCTGATGTTCCCATCACTGAAAAATAAGAACAGTAAAAACCAAATAAAAAACAATGAAATAATTAAAAAATAATTACTACTCATGAAATGAATGGTATGGTCAACAACACAGCTCAATTCTAAGGCAATGTCACACAAAATAATGAAATCAAAATGAAAATAAATTGAAATCGATGAAATTTCAATTTATCAATGCAATCGGAAACATTGAAATGGAATCGTAGCATATTTAGTATTGTGGGTGTTGCTCCTACGTACAACAGATGGCGCTGTTTTTCAAACAAAGCATGGTTTTACCTGTCACAGGTGTGGCATCTATACTTATTCTCACGAATGAACGGTATTGTAAACAACACAGCTCAATTCCAACGCAATGTCCAACAAAATAATTAAATAAAAATGAAAATAAATCTAAATCTATGAAAATTCAATTTAACAATGCAATCGGAAACAGTGAAATGGAATCATAACAAATAGTATAGCATGTGTTGTTCTTGCGAGCAATAGATAGCGCTGTTTTAAAAAAATGCTTGTTTTTACCTGTCACAGGTGTTTTATCTATATAGTAGGTATATAAAGGCATGTGATTATTCGAATGGAACGTTGTATCAAAATTTCAAAGCAATTGATGAAGAACTTTTGGAGATTACACATCGTGTGTTGCTCTTATGTCCAACAGATGGCGCTGTTTAAAAAAAAAAAAACGTAATTGCCTGTCACAGGTGAGGCATGTATATAGTATGTATATAAAAACACACACTTGTTTGAATGCAACGTTGTGTCAACAATTCAAAGCAATCGGTAAAGAGGTTTCGAAGATTTCACTCACGTGAAAAGCACATAAAAACACAGTTTAAAAATAAAAAAAACATGTTTTTTCCCCATCACAGACGTGGCAGCTATATAGTATGTATATAAAAATCCGCTCGGATGCGAGTGGAACGTAGTGTGAAAATTGCAAAGCAATCGGTGAAGAATTTTCGGAGATTATTCGAATGGAACGTTGTGTCAAAATTTCAAAGCAATTGGTGAAGAACTTCTGTCTTCTTGACAGAAGTTGACATGAAAAGCACATGGAAAACCATCTCTAATATCCTAGGAACTAAACAACATTCCCACAACCAGGTAACACTCTCTAAGGATGGCCTTACACCATCATCTGATTTAGAAATGGCGAATGAATCTAATGGCTTCTTTTCATCGGCCCCCCTACCCGCTCAGCTCGTTGTTGCCATGAGGGGGGCTTAGTGGGCGGCTGCCGGAGTGTGATGCTCCTTGGGACAGTCCTCTGTCCTTTTCTAGCCTTGTGCTCCTGCTGCCGTCCACTCCAATTATGCTGAGCACCTTTTCCTTTTCCTTCTGTTTCGTTTTTCTCCTCCCTCTTCTCCTATCTGCTTGCCGTTTCCTGCCGACCTTTTGCTTGTTCTGGTTCTTCCCTTGGACTTCTTCTATTTTGACGCCCGGGTGCTTGAGGAGGCATACTCTTGCACCCGTAGAACTGTAGTACCTGAGTCGAGAGCGAGGGGAACCTTTTATTGTCAACCCTTTCGTCACTGAACCCGATCTAGACGGACTGTCGGTTCTTAAGGTGGCGTTTGTGGGGCGTATACTCACGACGCACCCCTAGGAGGCCCCGGCATGATCGGCGATAGCTTCTTGTTGGGTGTCCTGCCTCTAATTGTGGCTCCATGGTGGGTGTGGGGGCACATTCGTGAATGAATATTCCTTTTCGTAGTGATGATAACCTCTGTTTCGACTATTTCTGCTTTACCTTCTCAGGCTCGTGGGGTGGGCGACCAAGCCCCCAAGTCGGTCCGTGTTGGAAGACCGGGCTCTGTAGCCTCCGCTGCATTGGGCCCCGACCTTGCTCCTCCTTTGGCCTCTCTGACTCCTTCCCCTGGCTCCCCTCCCTCCTCTGTGGTTGGGTCGAGCCCCAAGCCCCCAGTGGTGACTACCTCGTCCCCTGGTGCGGCTCCATCTCTAGTTGTAACTACTGCGCCTTTTAACCCCTCTCTTTCTGGGGGTTCTCACCGCCGCCCTCGCTTGAATCCTTCCAGTTCTGCTACCTATCAAGCCTTGTTTGGTCCCGCTTCGTGGGCCAAATATTTTGATCTCCTCCCTCTTGATTCTGCGCCTCCTGACGATTTCTCCCTCCATCGACATCTCGTTGATTCCGTGGATGCCTCTGTTACTTTCAACCCCACTCGTCTCAGTACACGTGTCGTTGCTGCTCCTTCTCAGGATGCTGCTTCCCGCCTGGCTGCCTTATCCTGCCTTGGCAAGACCCCTGTTCAGGTCTCGAAGAACGCTCAGTTGAATGCCAGTGTTGGCACTATTCTGCTCCCGCCCCATGTTGCGACCGGTGTTCGGGACCTGCCGACTACCACGACGATATTCGACATATCCTTGCTGCCCAGGGCCATTCTATTCTCCAGGTGGACACGTTTACTCGTCCCCCTCATGGTAGTCGCCGTCAACCCCTCCGGGTTGTGAAGATTACCTTTGATGGTAGGACCCTTCCACCCTCTGTCATTCTTGCTGGTGCCAGGTGCTCTGTCCAGGAGTACATTCCTTCTCCTCGGCTCTGTAACAAGTGCTGGAGGTTTGGGCATGGTGCCCTCCCCTGCTCCGGGACTGTCTCTCTCTGTCCTTTGTGTGGTGGCGAAGGTCACTCTAAGTCGGAGTGCACTTCTCCCCAGGCTCGTTGCCTCAACTGCGGTGAGGCCCATCCTACCTTCTCCCGTGCGTGTGTCCATTACAAGCTCGAGGCAGCCGTCCTCTACTTGAAGCACCGGGAGCGTTTATCTTTTCCTGAGGCGAGACGCCAGGTTCGCCGGCTCCCGCCTTATGCTAATATCTCTTATGCTCGTGTGTTGCGCTCTTCCTCTCCTCGTCCTTCCCACCTTCCTCAGACTCACAACCGTTTCCGGGCCTTGCACCCTGATACGCCCACTGCCCCCTCCTCTGTTCCTTTGGGTTCTCTCCCGAAGGATCCACCTCCTGGTCCTCTGTCTGGGGTTCCCCTTCTTTCTACCCGGTCTGTCTTGTCTCCTGTGTCTTCTTCCTCGGCACCCTCCGTTCCTCCTTCCCATCCTTCCCTCCATCTCTTGACTCTCCCCGCCGCCTGTCGGTGCGGGCTGATGTCCATCACTCTCCAAACGGCCGTCATGTGTGCTCTCGTTCAGCTTCTCCTGTGGAGACGCTTGAATCCGTTGCCCAGTACGTGGTTGCTGGGACACCTGTCTCTTTAAGTCAGAAGCATAAGCCTGGCTCCTCTCCTTCCTCCTCCCCGGCGGGTAAGAAGGTTTCGCTTTCTTCCTCGGCCCCTACTTCTGCCTCTCTCGCTCCTTCCCCTCCCATTTCGGTGGTTGCGCCCCCTGTTCCTGCTATGGAGGTTTCTGTAGCCCCCGCTTCCCTCTCGGTTGCTGCCCTTGCTGAGGTGCGCTCCCCCTCTTCCTGCTGCTGTCCCTTGATTGCTTGATTGAAGGTCACTCTAAGTCGGAGTGCACTTCTGCCCAGGCTCGTTGCCTCAACTGCGGTGAAGCCCATCCTACCTTCTCCCGTGCGTGTGTCCATTACAAGCTCGAGGCAGCCGTCCTCAACTTGAAGCACCGGGAGCGTTTATCTTTTCCTGAGGCGAGACGCCAGGTTCGCCGGCTCCCGCCTTATGCTAATATCTCTTATGCTCGTGTGTTGCGCTCTTCCTCTCCTCGTCCTTCCCACCTTCCTCAGACTCACAACCGTTTCCGGGCCTTGCACCCTGATACGCTCACTGCCCCCTCCTCTGTTCCTTTGGGTTCTCTCCCGAAGGATCCACCTCCTGGTCCTCTGTCTGGGGTTCCCCTTCTTTTTACCCGGTCTGTCTTGTCTCCTGTGTCTTCTTCCTCGTCTCCCTCCGTTCCTCCTTCCCATCCTTCCCTCCATCTCTTGACTCTCCCCGCCGCCTGTCGGTGTGGGCTGATGTCCATCACTCTCCAAACGGCCGTCATGTGTGCTCTCGTTCAGCTTCTCCTGTGGAGACGCTTGAATCCGTTGCCCAGTACGTGGTTGCTGGGACACCTGTCTCTTTAAGTCAGAAGCGTAAGCCTGGCTCCTCTCCTTCCTCCTCCCCGACGGGTAAGAAGGTTTCGCTTTCTTCCTCGGCCCCTACTTCTGCCTCTCTCGCTCCTTCCCCTCCCATTTCGGTGGTTGCGCCCCCTGTTCCTGCATGGAGGTTTCTGTAGCCCCCGCTTCCCTCTCGGTTGCTGCCCTTGCTGAGGTGCGCTCCCCCTCTTTCTACCCCCTCTTCCTGCTGCTGTCCTTGATTGCTCCCCTCCGTTGTCTCCTCTTCTTCCTCCTCCGGGCCCCGCCCGCCCACTTCTGGTCTGTTCTCCCGCCTCCTTCCCTCCGTCTTTGCTCAGTTTACCCATGCCCCCTAACCCTGACTTTGCTGACCCTGGTCTCGACCCTGATATTCTTTAACGTGCTCTGTTGCTCTTTCGCCTTTGTTTCTTCCTTGTTCTCTGTTTTTGTCCTTTCTCTTCTCGTCGATGTCTATTCTTCAATGGAACGTTCGAGGTTATTATGCCAATTTCCTCGAACTCCAACTTCTGATTTCCAACTTCGCGGTTTTCGCCCCTTTGTGTCTGTCTCCAGGAGCCGATGCTTGGTGCTCGTCCTGGTCGTTTTCGTGGCTATTCCTTTCTCTCCCCCCCCCCCCAGCCATTGCTGGGGCTTCTAATTCTTCTGCTCTCCTGATTCGTGCTGATGTTCCCTTTGTTCCTTTACTTTTTCCTTCGCCTCTCCATTGTTCTGCTGCTCGTATCTTTGTGGGGAAATGGTACACAATTTGTTCCATTTATCTCCCCCCGAGTGTCCCGCTTTCTCTTCCTGATTTGAAACACCTCCTAGACTCCTTGCCGGAGCCTGTGCTCCTGCTGGGTGACTTCAATTGTCGTCATTCTCTTTGGGGTAACGTTCTGACGAATACCCGGGGTCGCCTTCTTGAGCCGTTTCTCCTCTCTTCTTCCCTGTCTCTTCTGAATTCTGGTGAGCCCACTCATTTGGACTCTCGGTCTCGCACCCTTTCTTGTCTTGATCTTTCTCTCTGTTCTTCTTCTCTTTACTTAGATTTCACGTGGCAGGTTCTTGATGACCTCCATGGAAGTGATCATTTCCCCATCCTTGTTTCCTTTTTCTCTTTTCGCCCTTCCCTCTCTTTCCCTAGGTGGCAGTTTGCTAAGGCGGACTGGACCCTATTTACCCTCAGTGCTGCTCTCTCTGACCTCTCCCTTCTGCCTCTCTCTCGCGCTCTCCTCCTTTTTCATGACACTGTCTTCAACGCTGCCCTCCGCTCTATTCCTCGCTCTTCCTCTCGGGGTCCACGGAAGTGCGTTCCCTGGTGGAATGCGGACTGTGCTCGGGCTGTCCGCTGTAAGTGTGCAGCATGGAAGAGGCACCACCATAGGCAGACGACTGATTCTTTTCTTTTCTTTTGGAAAGCGAGTGCGGTGGCCCGTAGGGCCATCCGTACGGCTAAACGTGAATGTTGGGTATCTTATGTCTCAACAATTACGTCCAAAACTCCTCTGCCCCAGATCTGGAAGCGTATCCGCAAGATAGCGGGTAAGTTCGTTCCCGATGTTTCACCGGTCCTTCACCTCCATGATACTCTTGTGGCGGACCCATTGCAGGTCGCTTCCATACTGGGTTCCCACTTTTCTTCTGTTAGCTCTTGTCTTCATCTTCCCCAATCTTTCCTTCTTCCTAAACCTGTCCTTGAGTCTCGTCCTTTAGATTTCTGCACTCGTCTTCAGCTTCCCTATAATGATCCCTTCTCTCTTTCTGAACTTCGTTCTGCCCTGGCCCTCTGCAGTTCTACGGCGGCGGGCTCCGATGGTAATGACTATGAGATGCTTCACCATCTCCCTCCGTGCACGTCTCAGTCTTTACTGAGTCTGTATAATCGGATCTGGGAGTCGTCGTCAGTCCCTGAGGACTGGCTCGATGTCGTTGTCCTCCCTGTTCGCAAACCGGGATCTCTGGGTACTTCCCCTAAGGACTTTCGCCCTATTGCCCTCACAAGTTGTGTCTGCAAACTCTTTGAACGTATGGTTAACGTTCGTCTGATGTGGTTTCTGGAACACCATCACCTCCTCTCCCCTTCTCAATTTGGTTTCCGCAAGTGCCGCAGCACGACAGATGTCCTGGTGAACTTGGAGGTCTATATTAGTACTGCTTTTGCTGCGAAGACCTCCGTTGTTGCCGTCCTTTTTGACCTGGAAAAGGCTTACGACACCACTTGGCGGTATCATATTCTATCTCAACTTCATTCTTTTGGCCTTCGTGGTCATCTCCCTCTCTTTCTCCGCAGCTTCCTCTCTCGTCGTTCCTTTCGGGTGCGCCTTGGTACCGCTCTCTCTGCCTCTTTTCAGCAATACAAAGGTGTGCCCCAGGGTAGTGTTCTGAGCACTACTCTTTTTCTGGTTGCCCTCAATGGTCTTCTTTCCTCTCTTCCTTCAGGTGTCTTCGCCGCTCTCTATGTCGATGATCTTACCCTTTGCTGTCAGGGTGATGATTCGCCTCTCCTTCAGCGCCGGCTTCAGCTTGCAATTGATGCCGTGTCGTCTTGGGCCACCGATCATGGCTTCAAGTTCTCTACTTCTAAGACTTGTGCCATGACTTTTACGCGGAAACGGATCGTTCTTCGTCCCTCTTTGTCACTTTATGGTCATCCCCTTGAGTACAAAGATTCCTCGAAGCTTTTGGGGTTATTCCTTGACACTCGTTTGTCTTGGTCTCCCCATATCTCTTACCTCCGTGTTGAGTGCTCTAAGGCCCTTACCCTCCTTCGGGTCTTGTCCCATACTTCTTGAGGGGCAGATAGGCGCACTCTCCCTGCTTTACATTCCTCTCTCGTCCTGTCTAAGCTCGATTATGGTTGCCTTGCTTACTCGTCTGCTTCTCCTTCTACTCTTCGCCGTCTTGATGCTTTGCACCATACTGGGTTGCGCCTCAGTTCTGGTGCCTTTCGTTCTACTCCCGTCCTTAGCTTGTATGTTGACACTGGCTTCCTGTCTCTCCAGGACCGCCGTCATCGCTACTGTCTTCGCTAACTTGCGCGGTCCTTACAACATCCTTCCTCTCGCCTCTGTCGTGCTTTAACTTTTACCCCTCCTGCGGTTCCTGTTCCTCTTCTCCACCTCCCTCTTTCTGTCCGGTTATCTCGCCTATAGGATTCTCTTTCTGTTCGTATTTCTAATGTTTCTCCTCATGTTGTTCCTTCTTTGCCCCCGTGGAAAGTCCCTCTTCCGCGGTTTTGTACTTCCTTCACCCGTATCACTAAAGCTTTTACCCCTCCTACGGTTCTAAAACGACTTTTCCTTGAGCACTTTTCTTCTCACTCCCGCTCCGTTTCTGTTTTCACCAATGGGTCTAAGTCTGCGGACGGTGTTGGCTACTCTGTTGTTTTTCCTGATCGCACTTATGTCGCTTACCTCCGGAGACTAGCATCTTTACAGCGGAGCTTTATGCTATTCTCTATGCTCTTCGTTTCCTGCTTTCTCGTTGTCAGTCTTCCTTTGTAGTTGTTGTTGACTCTCGTAGTGCCCTCATGGCTCTCGGGTCCTTTAATCCGGTTCATCCAGTAGTTGTCGAGATCCAGCATTGGCTGTTTCTTGTTCACAGTAAATTTAAGTCGGTTGAGTTTTGTTGGGTTCCCAGCCATATTGGTGTGTCTTTAAATGAGCGTGCGGATGCTGCTGCCATGGAAGCTGTCTGCTCTTGTCCCATCTCTCGTAAAGGTATTCCATATTCCGACTTTTACCCGGTTATCCATTCCTCCGTCCTTACCCGTTGGCAGGCTTCTTGGTCGTCTGTTACTGGTAACAAACAACGTACTCTTAAATGTTGTGTTTCCTCGTGGCCGTCCTCCTACCACCGTAACCGGCGATGGGAAACAGCTCTGGCGAGGTTGCGTATTGGCCATACTCGCTTAACCCATGGTCACTTGATGGAGCGCCGCCCTTCTCCTTATTGTCCTAGTTGCATTGTCCCTCTTACGGTCGTGCATGTCCTTCTTGAATGTCCTGACTTCCAGGACGAGCGTGTGTCTTGCTTTCCGACCGCCCCACGCGGTCACTTGTCCTTCAATAGAATTCTTAGTGACTCGGATACTTTTGATATCGTTCGCCTTATGCGTTTTTGTTCTCGTATTGGCATCCTTGGTGATATTTAACGCCCTCTGATTATTCTGCGTATTTGATGGTGCTACATAGCCTTCCCGGTTTGGTGCCTTCCTTTTTATAATTACTTACTTACTCACCAGTCAGCCTGACAGATGTTGTGTCCATCATACACTTACTAAAAACCAAAGCTGGGAACATCAGTGAAATCCCATCCATTGTATACAAGAGCGCCTCCCATGCCCTTGCTCCACCTATAGCTCTGCTGTTCAACAAATCCCTTGAGTGTCATACATTCCCTGATATCCTTAAAAAAGCAAGAGTAACGCCAGTTCATAAAGGAGGTAATCCGGCAGACATAACAATTATAGACCAATATCAAACCTACCCATACTATCAAAAATATTTGAAAAAATTATCTACAAACAGCTCTACTCCTATCTCGTAAAATTCGACATTCTTAGCCCCTGTCGGTTTTGCTTCCGCTCCCAAAAGAGTACCAACGATGCAATTATTAGTCTCCTTGATATAATTTAGTCAGCCCTTGACAAAAATGAGTTTCCGATTGGACTCTTCATTGACCTGAGAAAGGCCTTTGATACTGTTAATCACAATTACCTCTTACATAAACTCCATCATTATGGAATCCGAGGCCATACACTGGTCTTTATCCAATCCTATCTTAGTGATAGACACCAATGTGTAGCCATCAATAATATAACCTCTCCCACTCTACCAATAACCGTTGGAGTGCCATAGGGCAGCATTTTGGGACCTCTCCTATTTCTTATATACATCAATGATCTGCCTATAATGTCTCTAACATTCTGAAACCTATTTTGTTTGCTGATGATACTACCCTCATCTACTCTAACCCCAACCCACATAAACTTAATAATGTTGTTAATAATGAACTAAAAAAAGTCCACTTATGGATGTCAACCAACAAACTAACACTTAACATAGAAAAGACCTACTACATCTTATTTAGAAGCAAATCTACAAATGCAATTCAGCTTCAGATAGACAATGTAAACATTAGCAATAAAAATGATGGAAAGTTTCTCAGCCTATTCCTAGACAAGAGACTCAACTTCAGTACCCACATACAACACATAACTAAGAAAGTCTCTAAAACAGTTGCTATACTCTCCAAAATCAGATATTATGTACCTAAGTCTGCTCTCATCTCTCTATATTATGCACTAATCTATCCCTATCTTAATTATGGTATCTGTGCATGGGGTTCAACCACTGGAAACCACCTGAAGTCCATCATCTCCCAGCAAAAATCTGCTATCAGAATAATAACAAATTCTGCTTTCAGACAACACTCAGCCCCCTTGTTTAACTCCCTAAACATGCTAAACATAATCTCACTCCACAAATTCTCTTGTGTCAACTACATTTACAAAACCCTGTTCTTAAATGCAAATCCTGTTCTGAAACTCTCCCTGGACAGATGTAATAGGACCCATTATCACCACACCAGAAATAAATATATCTTTGATATCCCCAGAGTCAAACTTAATCTGTGTAAACACTCTATGTAAATAAAGGAACCCAGTCTATGGAACTCACTCCTTATTAAATTGAAAAGCTGTCCAACTTTTGCGCCATTCAAAAACAATACTAAAAAGTACCTAATTTCATCTGCATAGTTTTTTACCTTTTGCTTTAAAATTGCACTGTATCTATTGCTACCCAATCTCCCAATCTTTATGTACCCAGTCTGAACATCTTTATCATTGTGATCATTGCTGTCTTCTTAGATGTGCTGTCAATCTGCTGTATGGTGTCTATTAATCTTGTTTAAAGTACCAATCAAGCTGTCAATGTAATCAATTAGAGCTTTAATATACCAATGTACTTAATATACTTACTAATCTCTCTCATCTCATTTTTTTTCTTGCAATGTATATGTTTTCATTTTATTAATTCTGATAGAATTTACCTACTTAATCTGTTACATTAAGGACCTGCCCGAAACGCTGCGCATACTAGTGGCTTTACAAGATTGTAAATACTGTACTATGCTATGTATTCTCACAAACCTAATGTCCCTTCTTGTATATAAATGAATAAATAAATAAATAATTAAATAAATTAGCGATTTTGAACAAACGAACATTTCCATTTTTATTTATATAGATGGCATTTGTTTTCCTCTTACATGTAACAATTCAATTTCTTTCTTTATTATGCACCCCATACCCATCCCGTGGGAGGTGGAGTAAAGGATTACAGAGGCACATAATCGGTTCAGGAACTGAACCCTCTAGTTCGTTTAGCTAAGCAAATAACAATATTTGACGATAGTTACAAAATTATCAATGTTGTATACACGTGTACACACCCTCATACATACATGTACATATATATATATACGTATACACATATACATACACATACATATCTAATCACCCACACAATTACACACATCAATAATCTTTGTGTCACAAGTGACACAAAGAGGTGTCACAAGTGACATTACAAGAGGCTCACAACAGTCACTATACGAGGCACTTTACATCTATAGTGAGTCACACAGTTACTAGTCTTGCTGCACACCCACCCAACTGGGCGGCAGTTTTACAGTCATGTGCATGCATTACCTACAGTAAGCAAATTTTGGATACTTCGCTAAAATTTCGGGCAGCACATCATTATGAATGAAGTACTTACACATTTCTTGGACACTATTGATGGTGTTATCTCTAAATTCCGCAATTTTTTCACATTCCATTATATAATGACGCAAAGTATGCGAATAGTTCTGCTGACAGAGTTTACATTTAGTCAAATCTACATCAGCAGATGTTACAAACTCCCAGAGGTACTTGTAGCCGAGCCTAAGCCTAGCAGTGGTAACATCTAGAAGTCTGCTAACATTATTGGATGACCCATAGACGTGCGGTTCTTCATGCATAATAGAATGATGATAGATGGAGTAACTGGTGTGAATTTCACTTTGCCTCAAGCCTCCGAAATTTAGTTGATGTTCCTGGGATATTGCTGCCCTCAGGCTGCTTAAAGGCAGTCCAAGTTGGTAATCAATTCCCTCTTTACGAGCAAAAGTCTTGGCTAGCTCATCAGTTCTATCATGCATTCGGAGACCAATATGGGAAGGAATCCACAGGAGACAAACTCTGACTCCATCATTGATTATTTCACTATATCTGTGTCTAGCTTCAGAGATAAGCACGTCACAGTTATGCCTTGGGGAGCTGAGGGCAGTCAAGGATGACAAGGAGTCACTTACAATTAGCGTGTCAACTTTGGATTCATATACGCGCTCTAGTGCAAGGATTATGGCAACCAATTCTGTTTGAAAAGTGAAGGCCCAGTTACTTAGACGCGCTCCACACTCATGGGAGATGGAACCATCTCTCCCTGTCACAACAACTGCACTTCCAGCTGCACCATAGGACTGATGCAAGGATCCATCAGTGTAAATAATCTGGGAAAGGGAGCGCTCTCTGACTAAAGCATCAATTTGGCTTAAGGCATTGTACTTTGCTTCTTGTCGAAGCAAGGACTGTTCTTTAATCAGCTTCTTGGGTGGGAAAGGGGGGACAGTAATTTGGAAAGGAGTGATCTCCCATGGGGCAGGAAAGTGTTGTTGTTGTCTCTCTTGGTAGGGGTGATGAAAGTTGTACATTCTGAGCACATTGGCAGTTACGGTAGTCCATTTGGAGGGATGCTGATCTTCAAGGAAGAAGGCTTGGAGGGCTTCAATGCAGGGGTTAGGATGGGTTAGCCTAAGCATCTTGATACCAATTAAAACATTAATTTCAGTGATACGATCACTTACACATGAAATATTCAGTTCCTTCCTCATGTTTAGTAATTTAGTTGTACGGGGGCATCCGAGGATAATCCTCATGGCTTCGATTTGCATCTTTTCCAGCCCTCCAAGCATTCTCTCAGGCACTAGAGCAAGCATGGGTGCAGCATAATCAATCAGAGACCTAATATATGAGAGATACATCATTTTGACAATTCTCACATTTGCACCATAGCTTGGATGGTAGCCTGCCATGCACAGCCTTGAGAGCACGGAGCCTCTCTCTATATTGGCGACCCAGTCTACATGTAACAGATGGCGCTGTTTTCAAGAAATGCATAGTTTTACCTATCACAGGTGTGGCATCTATATTTATACTTACGAAATGAACGGTATGGTAAACAACACAGCACAATTCCAACACAATGTCACACAAGGGGTGTGGGGGTGTTTACCCTCCCTGCTGTTCCTGGTGGTGGAGACGTGGCGTGTTTTGCGATGGGCGGCCCTATTCCCGCTGTCGTGCGGTTAAACTCCATCGGATTGGAGTTTACTGGCCGTGCTGGTTACCCGCTGGTGGACGTGGTGTTGAGTGACATGCTTCGTGTCCCGGCTGGGGACGTATATGGCATTGAGCTGGTAACTGCTCACCGTGTTGTTATCAAGTTTGTTGGTGAGGCGGTGTACCGTGCTTTCTTACGGAGGTACGAGGGACGTACTTTGCAGTTACAGGACGGCACCGGGTCTGTGACCATTTCAGACCGTAGTGGTGCTGTGACGTATGTCAGTGTTCATGGCGCCCCCATGGAGTTTCCTGAGACTCTCCTCCGGCGATTCTTCCAGAGGTACGGCTCCGTCGTCAGTGTGCGGATGAACTCCCTGTCGTCTGGCACGTATTCGTGTGTGAAGACCAACATTCGGACCCTCGGGATGCGACTGAGGTCGGACATACCGTGCTCTGTCCGGCTGTTGGGGTACTACGTGCGTGTGTTTTATGCCCGGCAACCCCGTACTTGCTTCCGGTGTGGCTTGTTGGGGCATCAGGCTGCCGGGTGTACTGCTGATCCGGTCGCTCCTGTGAACTTGTTCCGTGAGGAGGATTTCCCGCCGCTCCCTCTGGAGGAGGACTCCGGGGGTGAGGAGGTGAGTGTCCCGTTCCCTGCTGCAGCTTCCCCGGCGGCGCCTGCCGTTCCTCCGGTTGTCCCTCCTCCGGTTCTTGAGGTACCGTCGGTAAGTCTGCTTGATCCTGTCGCTGTCCCAGCTGCTCCCGTGGGTCTTCCTGGAGCTCCCTGTGTGCCGTCGCTGTCTTCTCCCTCGTCTTCTGATGCTGCGCCTAGCCCTGTGTCCGTGACTCGGGTCCCGGATGTGCTGGGTGCTGGGGTGGCTGCGGAGCCTCCTGCTGTGTGTGGCCCGGTTCCCCCTGTGGTAGAGGCTGCTGCCGTCCTGGCGTCGGTTCCTTCGGCTCGTGGTACCCGTGTTTCTGGGTCACTTACCGGCTCTGACGATATCCGGCCCGGTGCCCAAACGTTCCCGGCGTTCGTCTTCTTCCTGGGCCGACGCTGGTGACTTCAGTGACTGTGGGGCTTCGGATGTTGACAGTGTGGATACGGATGCGTCGATGTCTCCGCGGTTCGTGGTGGCGGAGGTCCATGTGCCTGCCGGTGCTGGTGCCTGTGTCTCGGACGTGCCTTCGGTTCTTTCTCCGCCGGGGGACTCTCCACAGTGGGGGGTGGTGGCTTCCGCTGCCAGGGATGGTGTCGACTCTGGTGCTGGGCGTGGCCTGGTGGTGACGTTACGGAAGGATGCGCACCGTCCGGGTTCCCTGCTGTCGTCTGGTGGTGTGCCCGGGGCCGCGAGTACCCCTGTGGTGCGGGTGCGCGTTGGGGCCCTGGGGGACGTGTTGCCGGCGTCTGTGATGCCACCGGGTCACTGGTCGAAGATTGCCGAGTTACTGCTGTCTGACGGACCGGAGTGCTTTCGTGGGGGGCAAGTTCCCTTCCTGTGGGGGCGAGTGGCGACTTCTCGCCTCATGAGTACTACCATCTGGGTCCCCAGTTTGCAGGTGTTTGTTGTCCCGGTTCCGGATGTTATGGCGTCCCCGGTGGATGGACGAGACCCTTGGCAATGGGTGCTCTGGGAGGCGTTCAATGTAAGATTCCCGCGGGCCAAGTTCCCGGGCAAGTATGTGCTCTGATTTCTTGTGTATTTGCTCTGACATGCTGTGTGCCCTTCTGGCTGTTTGTTTGCCCTGTTCTATTATGTGCTTTTTTTTTTGAGATATATACAAGAGTTGCTACATTCTTGTACAGCCACTAGTACGCGTAGCGTTTCGGGCTTCTGCCTCTCCCTTTGTGCGTAGCTTTGCCGTGTGGCATATTTGTTTCTAGTGCTTGGCGTCACTCGTTTCGCGTTTTGGCTTAGCATTTCGCCTTTCCTGGCTTTGCGATTCACCCTTCACGGGTACGCCGGGGCGCATCCGATCCCACGATCGTCGTCGCCCCTAACTCAACAACAACAACAACAATGTCACACAAAATAATTCAATAAAAAAATAAATAAATCGAAATCAATAAAATAAAATTTATCAATGCAATTGGAAACATTGAAATGGAAATTGTGACATATTTAGTATAGCATGCATCTTGCTATTATGTGCAGCAAATGGCGCTGTTTTTCAAAACCGCATGTTTTTACCTGTCAAAGAGGTGTCATCTGCATAGTAGGTATATAAAAAGAATCGCATATTCGATTGGAACGTTGTCTCAGAATTTCAAAGCAATTAGTGAAGAACTTTGGGAAGATTACAGCGTGTGTTGCTCTTACATCCAACAGATGGCATTTGTGGGAGTATGTCTCCCAAGATTCTCCCACAGCTGACTTGAATGGTTCATTGCAGTGCACAGTGCACATGTCCAGGCAGGAAGTAGATACAAGGAGTTAAGCATACTTGCCACTGGGTCAGTGAGTACATTGGCTGGTGCCAGCGTGAGAGGGGAGAGTCGCCAACGACCATCTGACCTCTGGGGTCAACCGGCGGATGGAGAATAACAGCTATGACCTGGTCGTGACGTGTTCATGACGTCACCTCTGCTACTGATCCTCGAACGTTCAATATGATTGGTTCCCGCTCATTTGCTGCTATGCTATTGGTCAAATTGTAACCTTTTGTGTTGGGTGCCCACGAGACGCCCTGAACTTCAGGCAATAGTATTCTCGTGAGGGAACTCTTGCATAGAGGACGTGTAGCTGTTCCGTCTATCGGCCACTAGACTGAACACCGTCCATTTCTCCCCGTCAAGTTAACTCAGCGTCTTGACGATATACCACACACTCGCCCAGAATCACGAGTGTGAATAAAGAAGCCTAAAGTGACAAAATCACCAGAGTGAAACAGACTGGTATCAGGTAACCCCTGGTGACTAAGATCGTTGTGAGTGACTTAGAGTGAACTAAGGCAGTGCTGCCGGCTAAGTAATCTGTGTGTGACTTTACCACAGTGTACCTGTACCACAGTGTACAGTGTAGTGCATGGTACCACATAACCTGCAGCCGCCAGCCGCCGCCGCCCTCACTGTACCACATGACGTCACCACCCTTACTCACCGCCAGTGCCAAGAGTGTGTGCGTGTGTCTGTAATCATACAGCACGCCCTACTGCAAGTACCCTCCGTGTCTACGAGCGAAACCAGCTGTCAGGGCCAGCTACGAGTTCTTGCATAAATGTGTCTGAGTGAGTGAGTGAGTCAGTAAGGAAAGGTACCTTATCTGTAAGTACAAGATCTTGTCATTGTTTTATTGTGTCTGTGTTGATCTGAGGGATCAACCACAGTTCTCACCTTCTCATACCTGTCACAGGTTATAGGTGAATCGACGGTGAATGCGTGTTTATCTGTGTGGTATCACTGCATTTCACTAGTCTGTAAATGTGAGCTTCACATACACCACACATTTAGTTGTTGTGTGATTATTATTGTGCATGTTATTGCCTTTCCCATTGACAGTGTAGTTATGTTTATTGCATATCATCATTACCCGAGTATCCGGTTGGAACTCTTGTGATCCCTTTGCATACCGGCAGTTAGGTTGCCGTGTTAATGATTGGCTGTCAACTGTGTTAAGTTAGGTGTTTCTCCACGAGTGGATACGAGTCGTTTAGCCAGACGTCAAGAGTCTCGCTAATACAACCATAGCCTTTCTGACGCCAATCTAAAGTAAATCAAGCACCCTTTGTATTAGTGGTTAAGTTAGTAAATAAACTACTGTTAAGCTTTATGCGGTGTTTCCGTTGAACCACTTCTGAGTACTGCAAATCAATTACTCAAGCCTTCAGCTCTAGGTGTCTTCAACACCGAGTTGCCTATATTCACTAAACTAAATGTGATGAGGACCCTAGGAGTCCCTTAAAGTGTTAAATCATTGAGGAGATTCCAACGATCAACGTGGAGCAGGACCAGGTGAGACTAGTCTGAGAAGAGACCCTCAAGGACTCTAACTCGGCCTTGCTCCCAGGCCCTGTACTGTTGCTCTCGTATTTTCTATTCTGCTAATTCCGACAGTTTCGCGAAGCGTCTGTCACATGTACATTGGCGACGTACGCATTGCAGTCGTGAAAGCAAAAAAGAAAACCCCCACATCTGGCGCCCAACGTGATTGGCTTAGTTGAAACCTATGAGCTAGGTTGTACAGTAAAATTTCGCACTTAAATTTTCCCTGAAAATTCAAAAGTGACGAGCAGTATTCAGAGGACGTTTAACGCCCTGTTAGGTACACGCACTACCAGTATGTCTGAGTGTGTAGAGTACAAACAGCACTACCTGCATCTTCACTAGGCCTTGACCGTTCATAGACCTGACGACTACGACACTTACTGAGCTAGAGTGTAAGGAACTAGTGGAACAGCACATGAGAGCCGTGGAAGAGGTGATGCTACAAGCACACATGCAGGGTAGTGCTGAGGTGGCGTGCATGAGTCTCATCACACTGGATGAGGCTATCGGGGGTGAGACCCTGGTGAGAGATAACACAGTGGGAGAGACCCCAGTGAGAGACAACTTGGAGGTAGAGACCCCTGTGGGTGACGTCACTGAGAATGATGTCACTAGACAACCCGTTCTCGCAAATTTAATAAGTCAATATTGACTTATTAGTTGCGTGCATAGGTGACATACTAAACATAATAGTTTCCCTTGAAAAGCTTCATAGAAAACACCGACCTTACCTAACCTACTTAGTATGTTAAAATAAGCATCTTATAGCTTCGTAATTACAATTGTTACTTAACCTATTATAGGTATAGGTTAGGTAATAATTGTAATTACGGATCAATAAGATGCTTATCTTAACATACTAAGTAGGTTAGGTAAGGTCGGTGTTTTCTATGAAGCTTTTCAAGGGAAACTATTATGTTAAGTATGTTACCTATGCACATATTTAATAAGTCAATATTGACTTATTAAATTTGCGAGAACGGGTTGCACTAGAATCATGCGTGCTGCGGAAGAAAACGGAGTCACGCAGGAATCTAGCCTTTTAAATACTCCATTGGGGGGATTCTACGGGGAAGAATCTCGGCCCAAAAGGTCCTTGTGGACGACACCAACTCAAAGAGTAGGTATTACGGGCTCGCAATTATTCACCTTAGAGGAATACCGTAACCAGGTTAGGGAGTTGGGATTCGAAGGGAATAAAGTAGCAGAGCAAGCTATGAAACTCTGGACTGATCAGCAGGACAGAGAAAGTAAACTCTGGACTGATCAGCTGGCAGAGAGAGCAAACTCTGGACTGATCAGCAAGAGAGAGAAAACAAATGCTGGACTGATCAGCAGAACCGAGAAAGTACTGAACGCATAGCTTGCATGCAGTTGCAAGCAAGGCAGGATGACCAGACAAGTGGTCGTTCAACAGAGACTAACGTTGAACAAGGTAAGACTGTCAAACTACCTAAACTAGCTAACTTTGATGAGAGGGACGACTCGATGGATGCATACATCAAGCGTTTCGAAGGTCACGCCGCTGATTGCGGGTGGGAAAGATCAAAGTGGGCACTCGCTCTTAGTGCATTGTTAAAGGGTAGGGCACTAACCATCTATTACAGTCTGGGTCCGCACCAGCGCGGAGATTACGAGGCATTGACAACAGCGCTGCTGAACGGTTTTGGCATCACTGCAGACCGGATACTAGAGAATTTCCGAAGAGCTCAATTGCAAAAAGGGGAGACATATGTGTCAATGTTACAGCGGTTAGAATCGAGTCTAAACCGTTACTGTGAACTCATGGAAACTGCTCCTGGCAGCATGGAGTTTTATCAACTGATGATTCGTGAACAGTTCTTAGAAGCATGCGAATCGTCTCTGCGTGTCAAGCTCAAAGAGCAAGAAATTATGTCAAATCTGTCTATGGCCAAGCAAGCTGATCTGTGGGCTGGGGCCAGGAGACAGGTGAAAGGGGTGAAGCCGCACGAGAAGCATCATGCTACAGGTATTGGCGAGGAAGCTAAGCCTAAGACTGGTGTGTCGGGGGAGCAGGGAAACTCCTCCAACAAGCAGGTGCACAAGTGCTACACCTGTGGTAAGCCAGGTCATCGGGCAGCTGATTGCAAGGTAAAACCGAAATGAGGTTACATAGCAGGTGTGAGCTCAAGTGGTAAGAAACATCCCAACGTCGGAAAGGATCCACTAGCTTGGACCCTTGAGGTGGTAGACGGAAATGTTAACGGAAATTCGGCGAAAATCTTCCGTGACAAAGGCGCCACTACCCACATGGTGAGAACAAGCTTAGTAAAGCCAGGATCTGAGACAGGTAGACATATCTATGTCAAATTCCCAAATGGCTATGCTAAAGAGAAGGTGGAGGTGTATGTATGGGTCGACACACCTTACATCAAAGGTAAAATCCGCGCCGTTCAACAGGAACGTGCTATATATGGATTATTATTGGGGAATGTACCGGGAGTCTCTGATTGCCCGAGTCCACCCTTGAAGAAAACGGGGGAGAATGAGGCGCGCAGCCGCCCTCATTCACCTGATGCCAAGGGCGACTCGCCCGGGGATGACGTCACAGGGAGTGACCACACCCTCACCCAGCTGAAGAATAAGGGAGAGAAAGCAAGCTGTGAAGTAATGGAGAAAGAAGCAAAACCTCTGGTTGAAGCGACAGCAACTCCATTAACAGGTAACTCGCTCGTGGCAGCTGTCACCACGAGGTTAGTGAACAACAAGCCGACTCGCCCAGAAAAACCTTTGAAATTACCAGATATTCAGGGAGTGTCTGCAAAGGTGAAGCAAGCAAAAGAACACATGCTCAAACGCTACGAGGACCCTCCTGTAGATGGATCCACAAAGCCGAAGAAGCATGTATATATAAGACGTAAGAACAGGAGAGGACCACGGGGCTCGACATCGACAGGGCCGATCGACCACCCTCTGCTCTCAGCAACGATCGCCGGTGTCTCAGTGATAACCGCAGACTAGGAGGTAGGTCAGCCAGGTCTCTTCAATCAACAGCAGCAGGAGACACACTGAGATGTTAAGGTTGATGATCAGCTGTCTGAAGATCAAGTCGACCAGGTTACTCGACTGGTAGCAGAGTACAGGAGGTACTCTCTGGCGTCACTAAAGTAGCAAAGGTAGAGGGTTACCGCATACCTTTGCTAGAGCAGCAAGCGGTACGAACAAACCCATATCAGACAGAAATGGAGAACTCAGCATTCTCGACGCTCAAGAAGAAGCTGACTGAAGCACCCATCCTTAGACTATCAGATTCTACCAGGGAGTACATCCTCCGGACAGATGCCTCAAATACAGGTATTGGTGCTGTACTCATGCAAGAGTACGACGGTGAAATCTGGCCAGTTGCGTACTCCAGTCGTAAATTGAGCGATGCTGAGCAGAAGTACTCCACTGTAGAAAAGGAACTCCTTGCTGCTGTCGTGGGACTAAGGAAATTCTACCAGTATCTTTATGGTAAGCATTTCACGTTTCAAGTAGATCACCAACCCCTCAGCCACATTGGTACGCTTAAAAATGCAAACCCTAGAATAATGCGCTGGGTGGTGTTCCTTCAACAGTTTACATTCCGCGTGGTTTACATAAAGGGAGCCAACAACGTTGGTGCTGACTGGTTGAGTAGGTCAGGGGTGATTAATGAGACGTCGAACGAGGGAGACATGAGCGAGGAAATGCAACACGAATCACCGGACACTGGTTCCCAGTGTGTCTCTGATATTTCAGGCATGACACAGGTGGAGAGAGGCAGTGGACAGACTAGCGCCACTCAGGGTTTCGAGGCGTTGGTCCGACCCAGACCTGGAGCTACGTCCGACCACAGTGCCTGCTCATAACCTGACAAAATAGCCACATGTGACCCGGTGACTGAAGAAATTTGTAGCGAGTAGATTATCCCAATAATATACTCGCTCCAAATATAGTGTTAATATTCCTGTCAACCTTTGGAGATGAATGAGGTGAGGCGTTGCCCGGGCAACACGGTGAGGTGTTGCCCGAGCAATATAAGCAGCAAGAATAGCAAACATTAACTAGTCTACTTTCAAGTGTGGTCTAGAGCAGACACTTGCGAGATACTGTACCAACGCTCAGTGCGCTCAACTCACACCAACGTATCACCTCTGTACTTCTGTATATTCGACCAAATATATATATAGTATCTTAGTGTCTGTGTTTATTTGTCACCATACTTTACGTAACAATAGAACCGTTACATTGGTGACCCCAGAGAGTTTCGACGATACCCAGCCACGATGGACTACAACATGGACTCTCACTGGACCTCCACTGCTGCTGCTTGCTATGGACCACAGCCACCTGTCGTGGAACGTTGCCAACACTCTTGCCACAGCTATGATTTTCATCGCGATCGTCTCTGCATTTTCATCTACTACGGCTTGCTGCTCCACGATCACTACTCACTCATCTGGCAGCTTCATCAGTAACTACATAATGTGTGATCTACAGCCTGTCCTGCCTGTCATGTTCACAGAAAATGGTACCATCCGTTTTCTATGTGTGGCGGCTGAGACGCCAGAGGGAGAAGGTAAACAATAAAGCGTACAGGACGCCCGCCAAGCTTGGTAGCTACTAGTCATGTAATCATATTAAGTATTAAAGTCAGTAACCAAGTCATGACTTTACATCAACCCTACAACCAAGACTTCCTCAGTAACACACAAACACCACATTGGCGACGAGGATGAACTGTGAACGCAGGTATTTGTTCAGTTTCAAACACAAGGGAGAATTAAGCATGCTGCCTGGAGGAGGAAGAGAAGCTGTGAGCGCCATACCCGATGCTGTATGCTAACCGATGCTGTGTGCTAACCAATGCTGTGTGCTAAACGATGCTGTGTGCTAACCGATGCTGTGTGCTACCCAAGCTGTGTGCTACCCAAGCTGTGCTGAAGAAACTGTACTAAAGAATCTGCCGACGTTGTGTACGAAACGATGCTTTGATGTGTACAAAACCTGATGTTTTGGTTACGAAACGACGCTTCGTGCTACAAAATTCATCACACTGAACTGACTGCTGTACCAACTGCTGTACCAACTGCTGTGCTGCTGCTGTGAGTAGGAACAACACATGTACACAAGGGCTAGGTAAGAAGTCAGTTGCTGCTATATTGTGCACTGTTGTGAACTTTTGCATTAAAATGCTTGTGTGCTTTGCAAAATTAAAGTAATTACAGTGAATTCTTGACTAACATATACAGTGCAGTAAGTGTTTAATATTCTGAGGAACATTTAAGTGATAAGTTACATTTATTCAGTAAAAATGGCAAATATACCTCAGTTTCCTGCATTTGATCCTGACTGTGACCAGACAAACCTGTCACAGAGGTGGGTCAAATGGCTTAAAAAGTTTGAAAATTTGTTGATAGTTTCTGACATCAAAAGTGCTGAAAGAAAGCGTGCCTTTCTACTTCATTATGCAGGTGATAGAGTTTGTGACATCTTTGACACACTGAAAGACACTGGTGGTGCCAAAGATTATGACACTGCCAAAGCCAAACTAACAGAGCATTTCAAACCAAGGCAAAATACTGCTATGGAATTTATGCATTTCAGGAGAGCAAAACAACTCTCTAATGAAACTGTGGATCAATATCACACACGTCTGCAGGGTTTAGCAGCCCATTGTGAGTTTGCTGATGTTGACAAAGAAATCAAACAGCAAATAATTGAATCATGCACATCTACACGTCTTCGTCGAAGAGCTCTAGAACTTGTTGATGATGACAGTTCTCTTACCAAGATACTGGATATGGCTCGTCGAATGGAAGATGCTGCACGTGATGCTCGTGTCATGGAGTGCAGTGCCAATAACGGTTCTGCCACTGTTACTAACAGTGATGAGGTACGTAAGGTTCAGGGAGGACATCGTAATCAAAGAAGATATGCCAAACCTAACAGTAAATTTAGCCGAGAACCACGTCACAACTGGGGTCAAGGAACAAGGCTCAAGCAGTCACAACGACCCACATCAGAGGATGTCAACAATAAATGTTACAATTGTGGAGGAGACTACCCACACCAAGATAATGTTTGTCCTGCTCAAGGTAAGAAGTGCTATGAGTGTGGAAAACTAGGTCATTTTGGTGCTATGTGTCGTTCCGCACTAAAGAAACCACAGTCAATGAATAAAAGCACTGTACGAGGATCAGGTCATAGGGGTCGAGGTGGTAAACACAATATTGCACCTCATATCCAGAATGTTAATAATGTACAAGACAACATTTCATTACAACCAGTCTCAGATGACAGTGAATGTGATTATACTTATGGAGTACAAGCAATCACAGATTCAGATTCAGATTCAGATGTTTATTCAGGTAAGGTATATACATACAAGTGATGTTACATTAATGGATTGATATATAGATAGAGCTAGTACATACAATGCCTAAAGCCACTATTACGCAATGCGTTTCGGGCAAGAAAACATTAATATCTAGAACTTAATACTAATTGAGCATAAAGAATAAAAGATGTTGAGAACAAATACAAATAAAGATAAAAAAAAAGGGGGAACATGACTGAAAAAGCAGCACAAATACAATAGGTTGACAAACAGTGTTGATTAAAAAAAAAAAAAGAAAATAACAGACATGGGTTGACAATAGAGGAGTGAGGTAGATTACAGGGAATTTATTAGGTAGTGTTTAGTTTTTATCTTAAACTGGTTGAGAGAGGTACAGTCTTTAACATGGTTGGGAAGGTCATTCCACATTCTGGGCCCCTTGATTTGCAGAGCATTTCTAGTTTGATTAAGACGTACTCTAGGAATATCAAAACTGTATTTATTTCTGGTGTGGTGCTCATGGGTTCTGTTACAACCTTCTATGAAGCTTTTAAGATCAGGATTGGCATTATAGTTTAGCGTTTTATATATGTATAATACACATGAGAGAATGTGCAGTGACTTAATATCTAACATATTAAGAGATTTGAGTAGGGGTACCGAGTGATGTCTGGGGCCAGAGTTGGATATTGTTCTAATAGCGGCTTTGTGTTGGGTAATTAGAGGACGTAAGTGATTTTGGGTAGTAGAACCCCAAGCACAAATACCATAGTTGAGATAAGGATAGATAAGGGAGTAATAGAGAGTCACCAGGGCAGGGCGTGGTACATAATATCTGATCTTAGAAAGAATGCCCACAGTTTTTGAAACTTTTTTTGATATATTTAGAATGTGTCCCTGGAAATTCAGCTTGTGGTCAATGAGAATGCCAAGGAAGTTGCCATCTAATTTGTTACAAATTTGGGTATTGTTTATTTTGAGATTTATAAGACTAGAGGATTTATTGCCAAACAGAATATAGAAGGTTTTGTCAATGTTAAGGGTGAGTTTGTTGGCAGTTAGCCAAAGATGGACTTTATTTAGCTCAGTATTTACTGCGGCATTTAGAGCAAGAGGGTCAGGACTGGAGTAAATGAAGGTTGTGTCGTCAGCAAATAGAATTGGTTTGAGGTGTTGGGAGGCATTTGGAAGGTCATTAATGTAGATGAGAAAGAGGAGAGGGCCAAGTATGCTGCCCTGAGGAACACCAATGTTGATGGGTAGGGTGGGAGAAATTGTATTATTCACAGAAACATATTGGAGCCTGTCAGTAAGGTAGGACTCGAGGTATTGTAGGGAGTGTCCTCTGACTCCATAATGATGTAATTTAAGAAGAAGGTTATGGTGGTTGACAGTATCAAAAGCTTTACGCAGGTCCACAAATAACCCAACAGGGAACTCCTTTTTATCAAGAGCTGTATGAATCGAGTTAAGCATACTAATAAGTGCATCGTTAGTGCTTTTTTTGGGTCTGAAGCCATATTGGCAAGGGCTAAGTATATTGAGTTTGGCTAGATATGAGTAAAGCTGCTTGTATATAAGTTTTTCAAAAATTTTTGACAAGTTTGGCAGGATTGATATAGGTCTGTAGTTGTTAACATCTGTGGGGTCACCACATTTGTGGACAGGCGTTACTCTCGCTTTTTTTAGAATATCTGGAAAGGTTTGGAGTTCAAGTGACTTGTTGAAGAGCAAAGCAATAGCAGGGGCTAAAGATCTGGAGGCTTTTTTGTAAATTAAAGTTGGTATCTCCTCAAGGGCACCAGACTTGGTTTTAAGGGAAAGGATTATCTCATTGACGACAGTGGAGTTAATAGGCTTTAGGTACAGAGACTGTGGATAGTTACCTGTAAGATAGTCCTTAATGTCAGTACTGGAAGATGGAATATCATTTGCAAGGGATGAACCAATGGAAGAGAAGAACCTATTAAACTCAATAGCAGAATCAGAGGCTGAAAGCTGACCATCGTTATTAGACAGGAGAGTCGGTTTGTTATTTAAAGATTTCTTTGATCCCAATATTTGTGAAATTGTGCTCCAAGTTTGTTTAATGTTGCTCTTTATTTGAGTAAATTTATCTTCGTAGTAATTAGTTTTGGCTCGTCTAATTATCTTAGATAGCAATAATGAGTAATTCTTTGAGAATTCTTTGGAGACAATTCCTAACCTATACTTCTTCTCAAGGTCGTGTTTTTTGTTAATGGATTTCAGTATTCCCTTTGTAAGCCAAGGATTGTTAAGCCTTTTGCTTGTGACTTGTTTTGTAAGCCTAGGACAGTGGGTGTTATAAAGGCTAAGAGTTGTTTGTAGAAAGGATTGCACTGCTAGGTTGATGTCCCCTATGTTACCTAACTCGGACTCCCAGTTGACATTATCAGCAGCAGTTATAAAATTGTTTATAGCAGTTTCATTGTGCAGCCTAAAGCTTAACTCCCTTGTTTCTAGAGGTGGTTTGCTAATGTTAGTTAAGAGAAATGTGGGGTAGTGGTCTGTAGTGCTATCGGTGATTATACCTGAAGTAAGCGGAGAGGTTATGTTGGTCCAGATGTGATCTAGAGTCGTGGCAGTGCTATCAGTGATTCTAGTAGGTCTAGTGATTAAGGGTATGAATGGAATGGAATGATCTTCCAAACAACCCAGAGACATGTGTATACATTGCTGGTATCTGTCTCAAGGTTCTCATTGACACTGGATCAAACATTGACACCATTGCTGAGTGCCACTATGAGAAATTTAAAAAACAGTTCCCAAAGCTTGAGAACTATTATGGCAAAGCCACTGCCTATGCTTCAAAGGTAGCCTTGCCAGTGATTGGAACTTTCACTGCAGAGATTAAGTCAAAGAATGCAATGCTCATTACTACATTCCATGTTGTTAGGAATGCAAAGGAGTCTTTACTCAGTTACAAGACTTCAACCAAATTGGGGCTACTTCAGCTTTCTAATGCTGTAGCAGTGGAATCTGCAAACAATGTTGATGGTATTGTTGCTGAATTTTCTGATCGATTTAAATCCATAGGTTGTTATACTGATAGCAAAGTACATCTGCATATCAACCCAGATGTAATTCCAGTTGCCCAACCACATCGCCGACAACCATTCCATACTCGCAAGAAAGTCGATGCCGAACTGGATAGGCTGATAGAACTAGATATCATTGAACCAGTAACAGGCCCAACACCATGGGTAAGCCCAATTGTCACTCCACCCAAGCCGAAGAATCCAGATGAGATACGCATTTGTGTGGACATGCGTGTTCCCAACAAGGCAATAATGCGTGAACGCCATCCTACACCCACTGTAGATGATATGATTTACCGCTTGAATGGTGCAACTGTATTCAGCAAGTTAGATTTAAACAAGGGCTATCATCAGCTTGAACTTGATGATGAGAGTCGCTTCATCACAACGTTTACGACACATCGAGGTCTGTATAGGTACAAGCGCCTGAGTTTTGGTATCAACAGTGCTGCCGAGGTATTCCAGCACATCATCAGCCAGGTATTGCAAGATATACCTAATGCTGACAACATGTCTGATGACATCATTGTTTATGGCCGTACCCAAGCTGAACACGACAAAGCTCTTCGTGCAACATTGCAACGCTTACGAGAAAAGAATTTGACGCTAAGCCGAGCAAAGTGTGAGTTCAATCAACATAAAATTGAATTCTTTGGACATGTACTTAGTGACAAAGGTCTGTCTCCAGATCCTAAGAAAGTTGCAGATATCAAGAATGCTGCACCTCCTTCAACGTCCACTGAAGTACATAGTTTTCTGGGAATGGCAAACTACTGTTCTCGCTTCATTCCAGATTTTGCTACCATTACGAAGCCTCTACGTGAGCTCCTGAAGAAAAATGCATCATGGTACTGGAGCGATATCGAGCAAAATGCATTTGATGCTGTGAAAGATGCACTAGTAGAGAATGCGACTGCTGCATACTTTGATCCATCAATGGACACTGAGTTAACGGTGGATGCTAGTCCTGTTGGTTTAGGTGCTGTTTTAGCCCAACACAAACCTGGTCAACCAGATTCCCGAGTAGTAATTGCCTACGCCAGCCGTTCTCTCACAGATGTTGAGCAACGATACAGTCAGACAGAGAAGGAAGCTCTTGCTCTTGTATGGGGCTGTGAACACTTCAATGTGTATCTGCTTGGTGCGCCCTTCACCACGATGGTCACTGACCACAAACCGTTGGAGACCATCTTCAATAATCCAAAGTCCAAACCACCAGCTCGCATTGAGAGATGGGCTCTTCGTCTGCAACCATACAACTTTACGGTGAAATACAAGCCGGGTGCAGGCAATCCCGCTGATTACATCAGTCGACATCCTGCAAACAGTTTCACCATCACCAAGCATCAGCAAGTTGCCGAGGAATATGTACACTCTGTAACCTGTGATGCAGTCCCTAAGGCTCTTACTCTTGATGAAATCCGTACTGCAACCCTAGAGGACCCAACTCTGCAAGCAACAGTGGATGCATTGACTAAGAAAAAGTTTCCACGCATCCCACCCTCAGGAGTTGACCAAGATGCATTCAAAGCACTTGAACGCATCCAGACAGAATTAAGTGTTACGCAACAACGCTACACTGTGCTGCGAGGTACTCGTATCGTGATTCCAGCTGTTCTCCAGCAACGTGCTCTGAAGCTTGCACATCAAGGACACCAAGGTCTTGTTAGGACCAAACAGCTGCTACGAGAAAAGGTGTGGTTTTCTGGCATTGATCGTCAAGCAAAGGATATGCATGATGCCTGTATCCCTTGCCAAGCTGCAGTGGATACTTCAAGACCAACACCTCTACAACCTTCACCACTACCTGCTGCACCATGGACGGAAGTATCAATGGACTTCTGCGGACCACTACCAACTGGAGAGTACTTGATGGTAGTCATTGATGATCACTCACGTTATCCAGAAGTAGAAATCATCACTTCCACATCTGCAAAGGCTGTCATCCCGAAACTCGACAAGATCTTTTCAAACTTTGGCATTCCCGAAGTTGTCAAGACAGACAATGGACCGCCATTCAATGGACAATACCCAGGGTCGTAACACTCCTCCCACCTTCAGAGAAAAAAAAATGTGACTACTAGAATAGTAGTCATATTTTTTTTTTGTAAGAGTATACAGAGAATAAGTAGAAAAATTATATGACAAAAAAAAAAATAAAAAACAACAATTTCTCTGCAAGAAAAATACAAAGGAGTTCTCTGAAAGAAAAAAAAAATACACACAAAAAAAAACAGGGAAGTAAATAAATTGGACATGGAATATTTAATGTCACAGGAGAACCTAAAAAAAAAAAAATAACTAAAGCATGACAGTTGGTAAATGGCTTCCTGTGGCCCAGATGAATGTTATTCAGGCAACCGAGACAGAGCGTCGGCTATCACATTGAGTCGGCCCGGTAGGTGGGTAATGGAAAGATTAAAGTCCTGTAGGTACAACGCCCACCTGAGGATGCGTTTATTCTTATCCTTCATCTGAGTCAGGAAGACTAGTGGGTTATGGTCCGTGTACACTTCCACTATATTACCTGTGAGGTAAACTTCGAACTTTTTACATGTTAACACTAGCGCCAACGCCTCTTTTTCTACCACTGAATAATTGCGTTGCTCCTTGTCGAATTTCACAGAGTAATAATATACTGGGTGTTCCACTTGATCATTCCCAGTTTGCAACAACACTGCACCAGCACCCGAGTCAGACGCGTCCACATGAATTTTAAACGGTCGATCGAACCTTGGACTAGTAAGCAATGGGGCGGAAGCAAAGATCAATTTCAAATTTTTAAATGCCTCTGCACAGTCTGATGACCACTTAAATTTAACGGCTTTCCGCAACAAGTCTGTGAGAGGAGTGGCAACACTGGAAAAGTTCTGACAACAACGTCGATAGTACGCACACATACCGATAAATCTTTGAACGTCCTTTTTAGACTTTGGTACTGGATACTCCAGAATGGCACTGATTTTATCTTGCCGAGGTAACACTTTTCCTTGGCCCACTTCATAACCGAGGTACGTCACTGTGCCTTGGCCAAAATGACACTATTTAGCATTTAAGGTAAGATTTGCCCTTTTCAAGATTGCAAACAACTGGCGTAACCTAGCTATGTGGTCAGCCCAATTACTGTCAAAGAGCACGATATCATCTAAATACGCCCGCCAATTTGGCACACTAGCGAGCAGAGAGTTCATGAGTCTCTTGAACGTGGCAGGGGCATTACGCAAGCCGAACGGTAACACTTAATACTCAAAAACACCCTCGTGTGTCACGAACGCAGTTAGTTGTTTAGCATGTTCAGTGAGTGGGATTTGATAATACCCCCTCGAGAGGTCGAATTTCGAAACGTACTTGGCGTTTCCCAACTCGTCGATGCAGTCCTCGAGGAGGGGCAGCGGATAGGCATCCACAATGGTCACCTTGTTGAGCTGCCGATAGTCGGTGCATAATCGCCAGGAGCTGTCTGGTTTAGGGACCAAAAGGCAGGGCGAGCACCAAGAGCCCTGGCTCGGCCGGATGAGGCCGTGCTGGAGCAAGAAGTCGACCTCCTTCCGTAGGATGGCCTTCTTTTCTCGACTCATCCGATAGGGTTGAAGGCGAATGGGAGTGTAGTCCGTCAACTCGACATCATGGCAAATGGCATCAGTCTGGGTCGGGACCTCCCCGAACAGACTGGAGAATTCATCAACCAACGACTGCACCTCTTCACGTTGGGTCATCTGCAAATGGGACAGTCCCTCCACAGCATTCACAGAACTAGAATTATTGAAAATGAGATTAGTTGGGTCCCCAGAACAATCATCCCCTCCCTCATTGGAAATGGAAACATTGGTTAGTGCAATGGGCCTGGGGCCCTGGAACTTCTTCAGCCGATTTACATGTACGAGCATTACCTGGTTACGTTTGTCAGAGTGCCTCACTTTGTACGTGAGGTCCCCAGTCTTTTCTGTCACAATGTAGGGGCTTTCGTACTTGTGGGACATAGTGTTCCCTAGTCGAGGCTTTAATACCAGGACAGGGTCGCCAGGCTGAAATACCCGTAACTTAGCCATAGCATCGTTTCAGTCTTTCATCTTTTCTTGGGCCTTCCCAAGATACTTTAGTGCAGCCGCCTTGCAGTCCTTGAGTCTCTGGTGGTGTTGCGCAAAGAAAGCCGAACCTTCGGTTAACGTTACATTCCCTAACAGATTCTCCTGTAACATTTGCAAGGGTCCACGAACTTTATGGCCAAAGACTAACTCAAAAGGAGAACAACCCAGTGAACTTTGTAATCCCTCTCTAGCTGCAAACAAAACATATGGCAAATTCTCATCCTAGAAGGTGTGGGAACTCTCGCACGATGTCTTCAACATCTGCTTCAGAGTTAGATGGAAACAATACAATACAATACAATACAATACAATACAATTTTATTTAGGTAAGGTACATACATACAATAAATATTTACAAGGATTGTTTGACTTATAGGTAGAGCTAGTACATACAATGCCTAAAGCCACTATTACGCAAAGCGTTTCGGGCATGATAAACTTAAATGACAAGCTTAATACTAATTGAGCATAATGAGTAGAATGAAAACAAGAAATGAAAACATAGATGAAAAAGCAGCACAAATACAATTGTGTCGACAAACAGCGCTCTTTAAAGAAAAAACAGACATTGGTTGACAATAGAAGGGTAAGGTAGGTTACAGGGAATTTATTAGGTATAGCTTCGCTTTTAACTTAAACTGGTTGAGAGAGGTACAGTCTTTAACATGGTTGGGAAGGTCATTCCACATTCTGGGCCCCTTGATTTGTAGAGCATTTCTAGTTTGATTAAGTCGTACTCTAGGAATATCAAAACTGTATTTATTTCTGGTGTGATGCTCATGGGTTCTGATACAACCTTCTATGAAGCTTTTAAGATCAGGATTGGCATTATAGTTTAGCGTTTTATATATGTATAATACACATGAGAGAATGTGCAGTGACTTAATGTCTAACATATTCAGAGATTTAAGTAGGGGTACCGAGTGATGTCTGGGGCCAGAATTGGATATTGTCCTAATAGCAGCTTTGTGTTGAGTAATTAGAGGACGTAAGTGATTTTGGGTAGTAGAGCCCCAAGGACCAATACCATAGTTGAGATATGGATAGATAAGGGAGTAATAGAGAGTCACCAGGGCAGGGCGTGGTACATAATATCTGATCTTAGAAAGAATGCCCACAGTTTTTGAAACTTTTTTTTATATGTTTAGAATGTGTCCCTGGAAATTAAGCTTGTGGTCAATGAGAATGCCAAGGAATTTGCCATCTAATTTGTTACAAATTTGGGTATTGTTTATTTTGAGATTTATTTGATTAGAGGATTTATTGCCAAACAGAATATAGAAGGTTTTGTCAATTTTAAGGGTGAGTTTGTTGGCAGTTAGCCACAAATGGACTTTATTTAGCTCAGTATTTACTGTGGCATTTAGAGCAAGGGGATCAGGACTGGAGTAAATGAGGGTTGTGTCGTCAGCAAATAGAATTGGTTTGAGGTGTTGGGAGGCATTTGGAAGGTCATTAATGTAGATGAGAAAGAGGAGAGGGCCAAGTGTCTCCGTGAGACTGTGTTTACAGTCTCCGTGGTGTAGTGGTAAGACACTCGCCTGGCGTTCCGCGAGCGCTATGTCATGGGTTCGTATCCTGGCCGGGGAGGATTTACTGGGCACAATTCCTTAACTGTAGCCTCTGTTTAACGCAACAGTAAAATGTGTACTTGGATGAAAAAACGATTCTTCGCGGCAGGGGATCGTATTCCAGGGACCTGCCCGAAACGCTACGCGTACTAGTGGCTGTACAAGAATGTAACAACTCTTGTATATATCTCAAAAAAGAAAAAAAAAAAAAAAAAAAAAAAAAAAAAAAAAAAAGTATGCTGCCCTGGGGAACACCAATGTTGATGGGTAGGGTGGGAGAAATTGTATTATTCACAGAAACATATTGGAGCCTGTCAGTAAGGTAGGATTTGAGGTATTGTAGGGAGTGTCCTCTGACTCCATAATGATGTAATTTAAGAAGAAGGTTTTGGTGGTTGACAGTGTCAAAAGCTTTACGCAGGTCCACAAACAACCCAACAGGGAACTCATTTTTATCAAGAGCTGTATGAATCCGGTCCATAGAATTACCCCAATCACCCAAATCAGGCCAAAACTACCCAAAACGTATTAGCATTACGTAAGTAATGAAGAAATATGGTATATTTACTTACTATAATGTTGGTGCTACACGTAGAACATGATCAAACCTATTTTTTCTCTGAAATAATCTAATTTCATAACGAAATGAGACGTAAATATGTGAGAGGTGACGCCATAGGAAGTCGACGGTCCAAGCGACAATTGTGTGGAGCGACTTATCCAAGAAATATGGTCGCCAGGAGAGTGTTTGCTGCCATATCAGCCTCCTGTACACAGTGATCCAGTCCTTTTCGTTCATTGAACACCGAACCCTACACGCCCTCTGATATATTGCTTAATTAACAAATATTCACAAATAAAGATTATATTTGTATATGTTATCAGAAAGGCAGATATAAAATAGTTTTTGTGAATCCATCACAGAGATTATACCTTATTAGAGAGGAAAAATATTCATACTTTAAACAAGGCTTCATGGCCGACGCTCTCCTTACCGATATGGGAACTATGACCTTCCGAAGATCAATGTTAATTTAATCTAGATATTGTAATAAACGAAGTTTTCTATGTCATCATAAAGACATAAATATAAGCTGCATGTTAATACTTTGGCATAAATATAACTGAATTGAAAGTCCGGACACATGAATAGTCGCATTAGGTGAAAGGAAATGTACCCAACCATTTCCATTTACCCAACCAGTTTGTGCACCCTATACTCATCCTCTGTGCGGTAATTTATTGTGCATCCCATACTCATCTTGTTACCAGTAGTTTGTGCAACCCATACTCATCCTGTGACCCGTAATTTATTGTGCATCCCATACTCATCCTGTTACCGGTAGTTTGTGCAGCCCATACCCATCCTGTGACCTGTAATTTATTGTGCAACCCATACTTATCCTGTGACCTGTAGTTTATTGTGCAGCTAATACTCATTCTGTGAGTCATAGGACATTGCGCAACCCTTTCTCATCGTGTGAATCTTTGTTTACTTTGCTCTCCATATTCATCCTCTGCGCGATAGTTTCTTGTGCAACCCATACCCATGATGTGAGTGGTAGTTTATTGTGTACCCTATATTCATCCTGTGAGTATAGGGTTCACAATTCTTGTTTGGATTCTTGTAATGTTATTTGTCTATTTGTAGTCACAGTATTTGTGCGCCCCTTGAGGGACTTGAATTAGAGGGGGGTTGAAATAGCCTAAGCTACTCTATCCCTTTGAGATTTATTTATTGCTTATCTCAATAAACATACTTGAACTTGAACTTGGGTACACAATGAGTTCATTTGTACTCCATACTCATCATCAAGAAGTGTATTTTACCAGCATTGTAATATAAATTAAGAATAAAAGCTTAACTGGATTACAGACCCATAATCAAAATAAGAGTCATCACTAATTATCATGACAAATTCTCTAGGCTACACTTCCGCCTTCGACAAGCTGCCGCCGGATGTGGGTATAGTTTATTGTACACCCCCGCACCCCCAGTCCTGGAAGGGCGGGCATTGGGATGTGGACATGTGTACCATTATTCCCCCCCCCCCCACACACACACACTCGATCCTCTCCTGTTAATAATAATAAAAATTAAAAATAATAACGTTAATAAATATTATAATTAAAACACTTACTGTAATACCCTAGTGCTTGAATGAAGGTGAAGGAAAGACCCAATAAATGTGTAAGTGTATTAAAAACCAAATTTTCGTTGGGTGAGCTGGCAGGTGAGCACCACTTGCCAGCTCACCCAGTAATGAACATCACCTGCACACTGCACCGAACCACTTGCCAGCAGGTGCAGAAGTACGATGGAGAGAGCAAAGTATACCATATTTCAAGTATAATATTAAAGATATATTTAGGATTTAATGTTTTCGTATAAAGTTTCAATAATACCTTTATTTGATTTTTTTGTATTATTTTCTACCACAGACGTGGCCACACATTAACAATGCTAACTATCATATATACATTTTCTTCAGTCCGCCATGGACTCTAACCCTTTCCACTACCGCCCACAAGATGGGTATAGGGTGCATAATATAAGAACTAAACTAACTCCATTGATAGGGTTAGAGATTTGTTAAACATATAGTTCAGGGATTTATTGAACAATCAACCACATAAGGTGATTGTAGTGTTTTTAAAATGCTAGGCTAAGCTACATACGTAAATACATAAATACACAGATTTACGTATGCCCTACATAAAGTGTTCGATGTGTCTTTTACATAGTGTCATTAACGTGCATTTACAAAGGTGAAATTGAATTCTGAACACATACATACACATATATTTGTCTCTTTTACTCTGACAAGGTGAGATAACTGATAGAGAAACTAGTGTGCAATTAAGCACTTAATCACTGAAGGTGATTAAGGTGCTTTCACAAGCTCAGGTTATAGAGTTACATCACATACATTCATTGTATAATTGATACGTTACATCGTCAATCTAGGGTACAAGTTCAATATATCATCAAGTGTTCCAGTACTCAAATAGTAATTACACAGTTTAGCATAGCGCTTCATTCATGTATGTAAGAGAGAAGATTGTTCAAATATATTACATGCACATCCGGTACATCGTCCACCTTCTTCTACAGAACCGTCGGTATAGCACTGATACACATCGTTACCCATACTCTGAGTACTTTCAGTGATGCTTCACAGTGTTAACTGTTTTAATAATGTAGAGTGTACATTATCTTTCTTGGGTGCATTTACAAAATCAACTGCTAGATCCAAGTTATCCCATGGAGTAATTGGTTGATTAATCGTTAATTGAGTTGGGTACATATTTAATATTTTGATGGAGTTGGCTACCTTGTAGAACCAAAATGCATTCACGCCGAAAACTGTGCTAATAGACAAAATTATGGTAGAGATATGGGTCTATAATTATCTGAGTGTGCTTTGGGGATGGGAACAATGACACTGTCCAATCATCAGGTAATACTCCTTCACTTAAACTCATTCTGTACAACACTAAAAGTGGATTACCTGGTACTTGTGAGACTAATCTCAGTAAACTGTAAGTAATACCGTCCTCTTCAGGAGCAGTTGACTTATTTGATTGTGCTACACAGCCTTCCCGGCTTGGTGCCTTCTTTGGTAATTACTTATCAAAGGCAGCTCCATACGAGGAGCTGCCTCGTATGGGCCAATAAGTCTTTTGCAGTTACCTTCATTCTTATGTTCTTACTTACATTTACTGATCTTTATCATCATCATCATCATTTACAGAAAGAAATTAACATAAAAAGTAGTCATTTTAATACACAAAACAGAAGTAGATATTATGTAAATTATGATGCAGGATAGGATCACTATTAAGAACTTAATTATAAACCACAATATGTTTTATATCGTCAGAAATTCTGATACATACCATATATTTTCAAATATTTACAATTAAAGTATTTATTTAGGAAATAAGTATTTTAGTTACCCTAGTTAGCTCTGAGAACACACATTGTTGCAGCAAGAATTTCTTCCCACTAATCTGAGCGATGCTAATGACGCATTGGACTTGTCATGAACAACAATCAACTACAGCACCATCTATATCAGAAGATATTCAAAATATTCTTGATGTCATTCAAATTGTCAATACGAGAACAGAATACATAAGAGTTAGTTTAGTGATGTCAAAGGAATCATATTGACTGACCGAGCCCCATTGTAAATATCCGTGGCTTCCTGACCATAAAGGTACCGCCGCGGATAAGGGTAAGGAGGGTACCGTCGAGGGTAAGACACCGGATGTACCCCATATACAAGCCACACTAGCCATTAGTTCATATAAGCTGACAACTTACCCAAATAAACATTACTTCCTAATTATATATATATACATATATATATATATATATATATATATATATATATATATATATATATATATATATATATATATATATATATATATATATATATATATATATATATATATATATATATATATATATATATTATGTAAATTATGATGCAGGATAGGATCACTATTAAGAACTTAATTATAAACCACAATATGTTTATATATATATCCTACTCACACTCATCCTAGCACAGTAATTTATTGTGCAACCCATACCCATCCTGTTACCAATAGTTTGTGCAACCCATGCTCATCCTGTTACCTTTAGTTTATTGTGAAACCCATACTCATCCTATGAATGGTAATTTATTATGCACCTCATACTCATCCTGTGAGTCATAGGACATTGTGGAACCCTTTCTCATCGTGTGAATCTTTGTTTACTTTGCTTTCCATACTCTGCTCTCCGATAGTTTCTTGTGCAACCCATACCCATGATGTGAGTGGTAGTTTATTGTGTACCCTATACTCATCCTGTGAGTATAGGGTACACAATGAGTTCATTTGTACTCCATACTCATCAAGAAGTGTATTTTACCAGCATTGTAATATAAATTAAGAATAAAGGCATAATCTTATTATGTACCCATAATAAAAATAAGAGCCATCACACTATAATTTTCATGACAAACGGCCTAGACTCCACTTCCGCCTTCGACAAGCTGCTGCCGGAGGTGGGTATAGTTCATTGTACACTCCCGCACCCCCAGTCCTGGGAAGAGGGGCATTCGAATGTGGACATATGAACCATTACCCCCAACCCTTCCCTCTTAATAATAATTGAAACACTACACTACACACTATATGTTCATTTAATATTTCAAGTATAAGACTCAAGATATATTTAGGATTTAACGATTTAACATTGTCTCAATCATACCTTTATTGCACTTTATCATCATTATTTACAGAAAGAAATTAACATAAAAATGTAGTTAATTTTAACATACAAAACCGAATTTGAACATTGTTAATTTTGATGCAGGATCACTATTAATAAGAACTTAATTATAAACCACAATATGTTGTATATCATCAGAAATTTGGAAACATAATATATATATATATATATATATATATATATATATATATATATATATATATATATAAATGGAAATTTAGCACATTTAAATAATGTTATTAAGCTTAAGAATAAATTACATAAAATTAACATAGTAAAATGACTGGGATACAGATGGATCAGTAATCACATTACAAGTCCAATTATTTCCTAACTGAAGTCTGTAACGCACTATCATGTCATATTTCATAATACAAATTAGGTAAGAGATATGCAATATCAACACAAAATCGTCAGCTACTATTTCCAAAACACATTTATTATATAGCATTAAACTGCTCTTTCACTTCGGGGGCGCTTACGCTGATATGGTTTTTTGGCAATTCCAAATGTTTTTGGGATTGAAAAAATTTTGTTTTTGTCATACATTTTAGTATTTTCATTATAAGGTTTTCTTGATATAAAGCACCATAAGTAATCTCTCTTTTCATCTTTAGTTTTTTGGTCCCAAACTTCCTTAGGAACCAGGTACTTATCTAAATTGGATGATATTATATAATTGCCTTCTCCGTGTAATGCTCTCCTCAGATCTAGCATTTGGAGCGTTGAAACATTGCAAATTTTTTCAATTAATTCTGGCAGTTTTTGGGGTTTCCAATCAATAGTCAGTTTCAGGATATGGTTTAGTGACTCACAATTGTTATTAGTCCATAACGTGTCCATTTTGGCTTTTGCGTGAGGTACACACACATAATTCCATAAAGAAGATTTCAAACGACTATCAAAATAATCTTTGAACTTTGGGTATTTGTAAAAGTAAAATATGAGATTGTTGATTCCCCTTTCAAACTGATCCTCACAAACACTTCTAACTAACCCATTTGTACCAAATATTTTCTTTTGGATACGAATCCTATCGGTGTTCGTGCATCCAATATTATCCGTTAAATAGTGGCGAACATTTTCTTTCAGATGGTTACTACACAATAACAATGTTGCCTTCGGAAAACAACACATAAGTGCCTTTCTTAACGCGATTTCCTGATCACTACCAATCATTACATTCGAGTTGTTAATACAGTTATCGAGTGGTGATTATTATTAACGTGGTGATTTATATAGTCTGTAAACAAGTACTATATCTATAAAATATAAAACTTATTTTAATTATCCTGCACTTTAAGAGACCACAAGCATTCTTACTCTCATTTATTTTTGTAGCAGAAATGTTTTGTCTATATTTATTTTATGGAAATTAGTGGTGTTTGAGCAAGCTAATCAACGTCAAAAATGTTTACGTTGTTGTTCTTCATCTGTAGTACTGAGCTCTACACATATGGGTAGCTTTGCCGCAGGCTGTTTACTGCTCTGAGAAATAAACATAAATCATCATGCCTGGAGCCCGCGGTGCCCGGCGCCTTGCTGTGGGAAGTCAGAGATGTTTATGATTCTGGTCTAGGAATACCGTGGGATTTCACCAAAATGTGTTGTATACAATGAAATGATTATACATTGCTATGTTGTGAACATTGTATACAGTACCTCAAGATATAAATCCCAAACCACTTAACTAGCTACCAGATTCCTAATTAATTCCCTACTCTCTGTAAATGTCTTCCTGGTGTGTGTGTGTGTGTGTGTGTGTGTGTGTGTGTGTGTGTGTGTGTGTGTGTGTGTGTGTGTGTGTGTGTGCGTGTGTGTGTGCGTGCGTGTGTGTGTGTGTGTGTGTGTGCGTGTGTGTGTGTGCGTGTGTGCGTGTGTGTGTGTGCGCGTGTGTGTGTGTGTGTGTGTGTGTGTGTGTGTGTGTGTGTGTGTGTGTGTGTGTGTGTATACACCCACATATGTGTTGTATGTGGATGCTGAAGTTCAGTCTCTTGTCTATGTATAGGTCAAGGAACTTTCCATAATCATTATTGCTAATGTTAACATTGTGTATCTGAAGTTGAATTTGGTTTCAGGATTTACTTTCGAACAAAAATAGTAGTTGGTCTTTTTTATGTTTGATGTGAGTTTGTTAGTTTACATCCATGAGTGGACTTTTTAAATCTATTATTTTCATTATTATATAGTGCGTTTGGGTTGGGGTCTGAATAGAGGAAGGTAGCATCGTCAGCACTTATGTTTACACTTATTGGAAGTATCTAAGTATCAACTAAAGTATCTTCACACTTGACTTAAACTTTAGTAGCTATTTTCTGGACCATTCCTCAAGTTTCGGAGGTCAACGAAGATGGAATTCACATGAAATGGCTTATGTTACCATCACTAATAATGTTGTGTTTTCTGTCTAGCTTCAGACACGGTTATGTTACAATTGTGTCTTAAAGAGTTGCGCGCAATTAAGCATGATAGAAATCACTTAATTACAATTAATGCAGGATGGTAGAAAATCACTTACAATTAATGCATCAAGTTTGGAGACTTGAATTGAAATTGAAATTGAAATAAGTTTATTGAGGTAAAATACACACAAATGGATGAGGTAGCTCAAGCTATTCTCACCCCGTTCAGTATATCGTGTTAATACATACATAGACACACACACTTGTACACATTTTAGTGTAACAAGCAAGGCAAATAGTTCTGTCTGATGGGTAGAGGCAACTGCACTTGCAGCTGCACCCGTGTGGCGGTGTAGGAAACCATCAATGTATATGATTTGAGAGAGAGAGAGAGAGAGAGAGAGAGAATGATCTGTGGACAGAGCATCAATATGGCGTAAGGTATTGGGCTTTGCCTCAAGATGAAGCATAATAAAGAACCCGAATATCAGGAGAAAAAATTACATTAAAAACTGTCCACATGATACATATATATAATCATGTTTTAAACATTTTAATTGTATTATTTGCATATATATATATAATTAGGAAGTAATGTTTATCTGGGTAAGTTGTCAGCTTTTATGAACTAATAGCTAGTGCGGCTTGTATATGGGGTACATCCGGTCTCTTACCCTCGACTGCGGCGGTAACTTTATGGTCAGGAAGCCAAAAATATTTATAGTTCAAGTTCAAGTATGTTTATTGAGACAAGAAAAAAATACATCTCAAAGGGATAGAGTAACTTAGGCTATTTCTACCCCCTCTACTTCAAGTCCCTCAAGGGGCGCACAAATTCAGTAAGTACAAATAGACAATTAACATTACAAGAATCCCATTTAACATTGCAGGTTAATATAGTAAGTACAGCATACAATTGTTACACTCTTGGGGCAAAAGTTTTGTAGCTCCTAAGTATACTGTCTATCATACCATTATCACACATACAAACAATTTGATGTGGTACATTACTTATTTCTATAGTTATCAATAAGTTGACACTATAATACATAATGTTCTAAGGTGTGGGCGTGCGGCATACTACATAATTTACACTCCTTATCTTTTTCACTGACATCAACTCCGTATTGCCAGATATATTTGTATCCTAATCTTAATCTCATGTAAATTGAATCCTTCCAAGTTGACTTTCCTTTATCATAGGTGAAGGACGAGTTTGTATTTATTACTGAATAATTCTTAAGTGTGTTACTACTATCCACTATTGCCATTCTTTTTATCATTTCTTCATCTTCATTTCCTCTTATTATTCCTCTTACATCTGTCTTCATTCTGAAATAAAAACCTTTGACGTTACTTTGCATATATGTACATTAATTATAAAATTGATTGGCTTGTGTGCAGGCCTTCACACTCCCTGAGCGAGCCATCAAGTAACTATAAAAAGGCATATATCTTCACTTTCACTTCAGTTATATTTATACCAAAGTATTAACATGCAGCTTATATGTCTTTCTGATGACATAAAAAACTTCGTTTTTTATAATATATAGATTCAATTAACATTGATTTTCAAAAGGTCATAGTTCCCATCGAAAGGGAGAGCGTCGGCCAAGAAGCCTTGTTTAAAATATGAATATTTTTCCTCTCTAATAAGGTATAATCTCTGTGATGCATTAACACAAACTATTTTATATCTGCCTTTCTGATAACATATATAAATATAATCTTTATTTGTGAATATTTGTTAATTAAGCAATATATCAGAGAGCGTGTAGGGTTCGGTGTTCTATGAACGAAAAGGACTGGAGTAGTTTAAATAGCGAACGCATACCAACGAATAACGCTAGTATCTATATAACAAATTTATTGTCATGTGGAATTGATTTAACTTCCAGACACTTTTTTTTAATAAATATTAAATATTTTGTGGCTGTTTATGAAAAATATTATTATAAATACACATTCTACTTGTTAATATTACCAATTAAATTTGCGACAATTTGAGCCATGAAATACGACGACTGGATCACTGTGTACAGGAGGCTGTTATGGCAGCAAACACTCTCCAGGCGACCATATATCTTGGATAAGTCGCTCCACACAATTGTCGCTTGGACCGTCGACTTCCTATGGCGTCACCTCTCACATATTTACGTCTCATTTCGTTATGAAATTAGATTATTTCAGAGAAAAAATAGGTTTGATCATGTTCTACGTGTAGCACCAACATTATAGTAAGTAAATATACCATATTTCTTCATTACTTACGTAATGCTAATACGTTTTGGGTAGTTTTGGCCTGATTTGGGATGATTGGGGTAATTCTATGGACCCTATGAATCGAGTTAAGCATACTAATAAGTGCACCGTTAGTGCTTTTTTTGGGTCTGAAGCCATATTGGCAAGGGCTAAGTATATTGAGTTTGGCTAGATATGAGTAAAGCCGCTTATAGATTAGTTTTTCAAAAATTTTTGACAAGTTTGGCAGGATAGATATAGGTCTGTAGTTGTTAACATCTGTGAGATTACCACATTTGTGGACAGGCGTTACTCTCGCTTTTTTTAGAATATCTGGGAAGGTTTGGAGTTCAAGTGACTTGTTGAAGAGCAAAGCAATAGCAGGGGCTAAAGATCTGGAGGCTTTTTTGTAAATTAAAGTTGGTATCTCCTCAAGGGCACCAGACTTGGTTTAAGGGAAAGGATTATCTCATTGACGTCAGTGGAATTAATAGGCTTTAGGTACAGAGACTGTGGATAGTTACCTGATAGTCATTAATGTCTGTACTGGAAGATGGAATATCATTTGCAAGGGATGAACCAATGGAAGAGAAGAACCTATTGAACTCAATAGCAGAATCAGAGGCTGAAAGCTGACCATCGTTATTAGACAGGAGAGTCGGTTTGTTATTTAAAGACTTCTTTGATCCCAATATTTGAGAAATTGTTCTCCAAGTTTGTTTAATGTTGCTCTTTATTTGGGTAAATTTATCTTCGTAGTATTTAGTTTTGGCTCGTCTAATTATCTTAGACAGCAATAATGAGTAATTCTTTGAGAATTCTTTGGAGACAATTCCTAACCTATACTTCTCCTCAAGGTCATGTTTTTTATTAATAGATTTAAGTATTCCCTTTGTAAGCCAGGGATTGTTAAGCCTTTTGGTTGTGACTTGTTTTGTAAGCATAGGACAGTGGGTATTATAAAGGCTAAGAGTTTTTTGCAGAAAAGATTGCACTGCTAGGTTGATGTCCACAATGTTACCTAACTCGGACTCCCAGTTGACATTATCAGCAGCAGTTATAAAATTGTCTATAGCAGTTTCATTGTGTTGTCTAAAACGTATCACTCTTGACTCAAGTGGTGGTTTGCTAATGTTAGTTAAGAGAAATGTGGGGTAATGATCTGTAGTGCTATCGGTGATTATACCTGAAGTAAGCGGAGAGGTTATGTTTGTCCAGATGTGATCTAGAGTCGTGGCAGTGCTATCAGTGATTCTAGTAGGTCTAGTGATTAAGGGTATGAGGAAGCAGGAATTCATACAGTTGAGGAAGCTAACAGCAGTGGGGTGTTCAGGCTCGCAGAGGTCAATATTAAAGTCCCCTGCGATAATTAGGTGGTTTTTGTTCAGTCTGTTATCAAGTATTAGATTTCTAAGGTTTGAGTTGAATTCGGACACATCAGTGTTAGTAATTCTATAAACTGCACCCACAGTCAGGACAGACTCGGCACCCTTGACTCTGAAGCTGGCGAAGATATACTCCCCATAGCAGTCTCTGGTTCTAATTTCTTTTAAGCATGTTAGTTCTTGGTGGTAGTAAAGAGCAGTGCCACCACCTCTCTGAAGTTGACGACAGTTGTGAATTGCTGAGTAGTTAGGCATGTTAAAGAGCTGAGTAGTATCCTCTTTCAACCATGTTTCAGTAAGTATATTAAAAGAGAATTTGTTGTCAATAGCTTCAATCAAGGCACTAACATCATCGAAGTGTTTACCTAGGGATCTAACGTTCAAATTGATTACAGAGATATTGTGATTATGAGTTAATACATTGTTTACATCATGTGCTGCAAAATATCTGCAATTTAGATCATTAAAGTGATAATTGTCATAGATAGTGGATAAGAGGTTAAGTTCAGGGTCTATACTTGTCTGCATAAAAAAAGCTGATTGCAGGAAAAACAAGGGAAGAAAGGCAAATAACAAGGTAGAAATAAGCTATAAAATAGGGAAAAAGATGTACACAATACAGAACAAAGCAAACTCAAAAGGGGCTTACAGGGGTACAATGGAGTAAGGGAGTATGGCTAGGCTAGGCAACCTAGGTAATAAATGAGATTAACGAAAAAACATATAAACATGGACTATACAAAACACAAGATATAGAAATACAAAACAAAAATATAAACAAGACTAAGCAATACAAAAACAAATTGAGCAAAAATGAAAAATGAGGTAGATTGCTTACAAGTACTCTCAGGTACACTGTAAGTAACAATTTGCAATTTGAGATGCAGGCAAAACCAGGGGTACAATGGAGTAAGGGAGCATGGCGAGGCTAGGCAACCTAGGTAATAAATGGGATCAAAGAAAAGTTGAATAATAAGCATAGGCAAATTTAAGCTAATGATTATTAACTATAAATAGTTCAGTTATGACTGTATAATTAATAAGACCTGAAGAACTATTTATGCACTCAATTAAATAATTTCAGTAAATGACTAGTTAAGAGTAAGTTAAAAATTAAGTCAGAAAATGAAACAATGAGACTTAGGAAACCTAGCCCCACTAGTTGACAGGGGGTTAATTAAGTTAATTCACTGGGAGTGATAATGAGCTGAGACAGACCACATTGGGAGAGGAAAGCGTTGAGGTTCTCTTCTTTAGTAATTGTGAACATTTTGCCCTCTGCGGTTTTTCTCACCTTTATCAGTCCATCTCTAACGAAGCACTGATGAATCGCATCTGGGTTTTTTTGACGGTTCAATTAAACGTTCAATTACCCCCTGACTCTGTGGATGGTATGGGCTGGAAACCTTATGAGTTATTCCATGGTCCTTACAAAATTGCTCAAAAATATCAGACTTAAAGTTAGTACCATTGTCAGTTTGCACGACCCGAGGCAGTTCAAAAGTGGAAAAAAATTGCAGCATACGAGCAACAACAGTTTTTGCTCTAATGTTCCTTACAGCAAAAGCCTCTGGGTAACGAGTAGTGATACACATCATCGTGATTAGGTAAATATTACCAGACTTATTTCTAGATAATGGTCCAACACAGTCCATTACCACATGAGAAAATGGTTCCTCTGGCACGACAATAGGCCTTAGAGGAGCTTTAGGTGGAGTCTAGTTTGGTTTCCCAACCAGTTGACAAACAATACACACATTACAAAATTTTGCCACATCGCTTTTCAGCTTGGGCCAGAAAAAATACTTTAAAATTTTGTGATACGTAATATTTATAATAATAATAATATAATAATTTTTATTTAGGTAAAGGTACATACATAAAGAGATTTTACAAAGTTTGTTGGCTTTATAGATAGAGCTAGTACATACAATGCCTAAAGCCACTATTACGCAAAGCGTTTCGGGCAGACAATACCTGACAGACAGACAGACATTTATACCTTGATGTCCCCCATAGGATCATCATGAGCAGCTGCCAAAACTCTTTCTCTATAGCAGGTCGGCAACATAACCTGGTGGACTACCTCCCACTCATTTGACAAGGGAGCACTCTGTGGTCTCCATTTTCTCATCAAAATCCGATCATTGTAGTAGTACCCAGTTGCTGCGTCTACAATTTCCTTCATAGAGACAGCTGTCTCATGACAATCTGCAAGAGTGGGGTCAGCTTTCTGTAACTCACTCAAGGAGGCATCTAGGCCTTGGTCAGATGCTATTGGCCGAGGCTCAACAGTGTTCTTCTCCACCTCCCCACTACTCTTGGTAGATGGTGGTGGCAGGCTCTCCACAATGTCCTCGGCCACGTCATCGAGTCGGGTCATGAATGTGTCCGCGAGGTCCACTTGGTTTTCACCACTCGGAAAGTTCCTTGTGTCCTCGGGATTTACCACCTTGGCAAGCACAGGGCTGCCCTTACATTTAAGTCCCATAGACCTGGTCACTGCGCACGCAGGGTACACAACATTATCCTCTGCGGCGGGTGGATCCAGGCAAACCTTAGGGGTAGGCAACATAATAGGCAGTCTGGAGTCCCCTACCTTATCCCCTGCTAAATCATTACCAACTATTTCATCAACATTAGGGAAAGGTAGGTATGAAGTGACTCCGGCTGTACAAACACCCTTGTGGAAATCAGATTCCAGGGTAACCTTATGGAGGGGTACTGCTCGAGTATCACTAGTGACACCCTCGACCAGTACCACCTCTCCAGTGTCGAGAGTGTTGGCACCTTGCAACGCACTCTCTAAAATTAAAGTCTGGATGGCACCGGTGTCTCGGAAGATCACCACGTCCTTCCAGGAAGAACCCTCAGACAAAAGTAGTCTCCCTTTCGATAAGAATGGGGTAAGCAAGTCCAACCACTGTGGGTTGGAGGTCTTACTCCCTAACCCTTCTGAAGGCCTCAAGCCCTGTGTCACAACTAGAGCATTGGGTCTTTTTTCTGGGTACAGTTGCCAACAACAGCTAATAGTGTGGTTTGGACGATTACAGTGACCACAAAAACGTCGGGGAGAAGAGACATTACTAACAGAATTACCCTTCGGTTCACCCTTAGGTGCCGTGGGGCTAGACACTTTAACAGGGTTAGTTATGTCTGAAACAGAAGGTGCATTAGTTAAAGGGTTAGAATGAGCTGGTCTGGACTGGCTGTGGGTATAAGTTTTGCTACTCTGTGGGGTATAATTATTTTTATAGGGCCTTTTGCCCGCCAATTGGTAGTTTTCTGCCAACTTGGCCAAATCTTCTATTTTAGAATTTACCTCTACCCTTCCTCTAATGTAATGTGAAACATTCTCTGGCATAATATCTATAAAATGCTCCATTAAAACTAAGTTCCTGAGAGCCTCGTATGTTTCGGCTTTCGCCAAGCGAATCCATCTATCAAACAATCTAATTTGATCATTAACAAATTCAGTGAGCGGTTGGTTGTGAGTAGGCCTAAGGTTGCGATAAACTTGGCGGTGAGCTTCAGGAGTAATTTCATATGCCCACAAAATACATTCCCTGACTTTATCATATTCAAAACACTCGTCATCAGGCATGTTTATAAAAATATCTTGTGCTTTACCCCTAAGTCCTCCCTGTAGGATTTTCACCCACTCTTCCTTTGGCCAGTTCATGGACATGGCCAATCTCTGAAAATGGTTGAAAAACCTTTCAGGGTCTGACTCGGAAAATTCAGGCAAATTATGTTTTTTCTCATAATGCCTGGGGTTTGAATCCCCGGCAGGTGGAGGTCCAGTGGCATTCGCTCTAATTCTAGCCTCCTCGGTTTTGAGTCTTTGCTCCTCTAATTTTATTTTTGCTAACTCTAGAGCTAATTCTCTATCCCTATGAGTTGCACTTTCTGCTTGGCTAGGCTGGCATAAAGGTGTATCACTTGCCAATAGTTCTTCATCAATACAATGTTGTAATATTTCATTCACCAAAGTCCTCTTTTTATCCGCGTCATTTAATTATTGGCCAAATTTGCCTAACAATACTAAATTAGACTTGGTAAGTTTCTTTATCTCTCTATGTATTAACTCATAATCACAAACCCTCTGTAATCAATTTGAACGTTAGATCCCTAGGTAAACACTTCGATGATGTTAGTGCCTTGATTGAAGCTATTGACAACAAATTCTCTTTTATTATACTTACTGAAACATGGTTGAAAGAGGATACTACTCAGCTCGTTAACATGCCTAACTACTCAGCAATTCACAACTGTCGTGAACTTCAGAGAGGGGGTGGCACTGCTCTTTACTACCACCAAGAACTAACATGCTTAAAAGAAATTAGAACCAGAGACTGCTATGGGGAGTATATCTTCGCCAGCTTCAGAGTCAAGGGTGCCGAGTCTGTCCTGACTGTGGGTGCAGTTTATAGAATTCCTAACACTGATGTGTCCGAATTCAACTCAAACCTTAGAAATCTAATACTTGATAACAGACTGAACAAAAACCACCTAATTATCGCAGGGGACTTTAATATTGACCTCTGCGAGCCTGAACACCCCACTGCTGTTAGCTTCCTCAACTGTATGAATTCCTGCTTCCTCATACCCTTAATCACTAGACCTACTAGAATCACTGATAGCACTGCCACGACGCTTGATCACATCTGGACAAACATAACCTCTCCGCTTACTTCAGGTATAATCACCGATAGCACTACAGATCATTACCCCACATTTCTCTTAACTAACATTAGCAAACCACCTCTTGAGTCAAGAGTGATACGTTTTAGACTACACAATGAAACTGCTATAGACAATTTTATAACTGCTGCTGATAATGTCAACTGGGAGTCCGAGTTAGGTAACATAGTGGACATCAACCTTGCAGTACAATCTTTTCTTCAAAATACTCTTAGCCTTTATAATACCCACTGTCCTATGCTTACAAAACAAGTCACAACCAAAAGGCTTAACAATCCCTGGCTTACAAAGGGAATACTTAAATCTATTAATAAAAAACATGACCTTGAGAAGAAGTATAGGTTAGGAATTGTCTCCAAAGAATTCTCAAAGAATTACTCATTATTGCTGTCTAAGATAATTAGACGAGCCAAAACTAAATACTACGAAGATAAATTTACCCAAATAAAGAGCAACATTAAACAAACTTGGAGAACAATTTCTCAAATATTGGGATCAAAGAAGTCTTTAAATAACAAACCGACTCTCCTGTCTAATAACGATGGTCAGCTTTCAGCCTCTGATTCTGCTATTGAGTTCAATAGGTTCTTCTCTTCCATTGGTTCATCCCTTGCAAATGATATTCCATCTTCCAGTACAGACATTAATGACTATCTTTCAGGTAACTATCCACAGTCTCTGTACCTAAAGCCTATTAATTCCACTGACGTCAATGAGATAATCCTTTCCCTTAAAACCAAGTCTGGTGCCCTTGAGGAGATACCAACTTTAATTTACAAAAAAGCCTCCAGATCTTTAGCCCCTGCTATTGCTTTGCTCTTCAACAAGTCACTTGAACTCCAAACCTTCCCAGATATTCTAAAAAAAGCGAGAGTAACGCCTGTCCACAAATGTGGTAATCTCACAGATGTTAACAACTACAGACCTATATCTATCCTGCCAAACTTGTCAAAAATTTTTGAAAAACTAATCTATAAGCAGCTTTACTCATATCTAGCCAAACTCAATATACTTAGCCCTTGCCAATATGGCTTCAGACCCAAAAAAAGCACTAACGATGCACTTATTAGTATGCTTAACTCGATTCATACAGCTCTTGATAAAAATGCGTTCCCTGTTGGGTTATTTGTGGACCTGCGTAAAGCTTTTGACACTGTCAACCACCAAAACCTTCTTCTTAAATTACATCATTATGGAGTCAGAGGACACTCCCTGCAATACCTCAAATCCTACCTTACTGACAGGCTCCAGTATGTTTCTGTGAATAATACAATTTCTCTCACCTTACCCATCAACATTGGTGTTCCTCAGGGCAGCATACTTGGCCCTCTCCTCTTTCTCATCTACATTAATGACCTTCCAAATGCCTCCCAACACCTCAAACCAATTCTATTTGCTGACGACACAACCTTCATTTACTCCAGTCCTGACCCCCTTGCTCTAAATGCCACAGTAAATACTGAGCTAAATAAAGTCCATCTTTGGCTAACTGCCAACAAACTCACCCTTAACATTGACAAAACTTTCTATATTCTGTTTGGCAATAAATCCTCTAATCAAATAAATCTCAAAATAAACAATACCCAAATTTGTAACAAATTAGATGGCAAATTCCTTGGCATTCTCATTGACCACAAGCTTAATTTCCAGGGACACATTCTAAACATATCAAAAAAAGTTTCAAAAACTGTGGGCATTCTTTCTAAGATCAGATATTATGTACCACGCCCTGCCCTGGTGACTCTCTATTACTCCCTTATCTATCCATATCTCAACTATGGTATTTGTGTTTGGGGCTCTACTACCCAAAATCACTTACGTCCTCTAATTACTCAACACAAAGCTGCTATTAGGACAATATCCAATTCTGGCCCCAGACATCACTCGGTACCCCTACTTAAATATCTGAATATGTTAGACATTAAGTCACTGCACATTCTCTCATGTGTATTATACATATATAAAACGCTAAACTATAATGCCAATCCTGATCTCAAAAGCTTCATAGAAGGTTGTATCAGAACCCATGAGCATCACACCAGAAATAAATACAGTTTTGATATTCCTAGAGTACGACTTAATCAAACTAGAAATGCTCTACAAATCAAGGGGCCCAGAATGTGGAATGACCTTCCCAACCGTGTTAAAGACTGTACCTCTCTCAACCAGTTTAAGTTAAAAGCGAAGCTATACCTAATAAATTCCCTGTAACCTACCTTACCCTTCTATTGTCAACCAATGTCTGTTTTTTTCTTTAAAGAGCGCTGTTTGTCGACATAATTGTATTTGTGCTGCTTTTTCATCTATGTTTTCATTTCTTGTTTTCATTCTACTCATTATGCTCAATTAGTATTAAGCTTGTCATTTAAGTTTATCATGCCCGAAACGCTTTGCGTAATAGTGGCTTTAGGCATTGTATGTACTAGCTATACCTATAAGTTAAACAATCCTTGTAAATATTTATTGTATGTATGTACCTTACCTAAATAAAATTGTATTGTATTGTATTGTACTGCTGAAGGCTCCATTGCCAGTCTCTGCATTTCAGATGACATCACTAATAATTTTAGCTCCCAGCCAAAGGAAAAATTAAAAAATAAAAATTGGAAAAAAAAAAAAAAATTTGCACGGCCCCTAACACAAGGCCACACTAACCTTAATCGTGAAGAGATCCAGCTGAGTGTCCAGTCAGTGCAAGAATGTCCTTTGCTAGATGAGTTGGACCCTAGGCTAGCACACAACCGTTCTGCGGAAAACAAAAAATTTTAGTTTTGGCACTCAAGAATCTAATTTTTTACACTTATAATGTTCATCCCGGACAGGCCCCCACTTGTTATAAATAATATGTGGTGGGCTTCTATGTTATGGGGGACTGGTACTATTAAGGGGTAAGGGTAGTTAGAAGACAGAGTATCAAATATGGGAGAGCTAAAAGGTCTGGCCCCCAAAATAAACTATCCACAGTAATAATACCTTGCTACTAGACCATATATGTCAGTCTAAGGGTTGATCAATGCACTCCCACACAGGAAGAAGGGATACTCCTATAATTCATGTACTTATTTATTAACCCCTTAACAGCCCCCCATATACACTCCCACCAATAACAATAATAATAATAACTTTACCACACTACCTCACGTTAAAAGCCTTGGTCCACATAAACAGGATACAAGGTTTACACTGAGAACAAGCTAGGGTAAAGTACTACTGGATAAGCACTGAAGCTGGATGCAGCTTAGGGTAGAGACACCACGTGGTACCCTAATACAAAACACAACACTTAGGGGTACCCAAAACACTGGCAAATACTACCCCCAGGTCTCACCAATATTTACTACCAGAGTAGGTACACTTAAAACGCCCCATACTTAACTTAATGGTACAGGAACTTCAGGTAAGGGAAATAAGTAAGAGGAGAAGGGAGGAGAGTAGGGGTGCAACCACAGAGTAGGTCTCGTCCCCACGAACGCCAGCCAGAGAAGAACACTCCTAGCGACCAGCTGGGCCTCCCGCATGTCGTGGTGCTGGAAGGAGCCTAATTAATTAATCGTGCAGCTAAGCACATTAAAAATCTTCCCCTATGCAACGTATTGTTACTTTACAAATTATTAGAAAGTATTAGTAAGCAAAGTTGGTGCCTATGTTATTATTTAATAATCAACCCCCAGCTCAGTCTTTAAATGCTCTTTGAGAAACAATAATAGTCTTACATCTGGCAGGGAAGATACAGACAATGACGCATAGGGTTGCGTTCAGCTATACTATAGTTAAGTTTAATAACTCAATTTTGACCTCTGGTTTCCACTAAAGAACCCAGGGTCGTAACAGAATGTCTGGAAAGGTTTGGAGTTCAAGTGACTTGTTGAAGAGCAATGCAATAGCAGGGGCTAAAGATCTGGAGGCTTTTTTGTAAATTAAAGTTGGTATCTCCTCGAGGGCACTAGACTTGGTTTTAAGGGAAAGGATTATCTCATTGACATCAGTGGAATTAGTAGGCTTTAGGTACAGAGACTGTGGATAGTTACCTGTAAGATAGTCATTAACATCAGTACTGGAAGATGGAATATCATTTGCAAGGGATGACCCAATGGAAGAGAAGAACCTATTGAACTCAATAGCAGAATCAGAGGCTGAAAGCTGACCAACGTTACTGGACAGGAGTGTTGGTTTGTTATTTAAAATCTTCTTTGATCCCAATATTTGTGAAATTGTGCTCCAAGTTTTTTTAATGTTGCTCTTTATTTGGGTAAATTTATCTTCATAGTATTTAGTTTTGGCTCGTCTAATTATTTTAGATAGCAATAACGAGTAATTCTTTGAGAATTCTTTGGAGACGGTTCCTAACCCATACTTCTTCTCAAGGTCGTGTTTTTTGTTAATGGATTTAAGTATTCCCTTTGTAAGCCAAGGATTGTTAAGCCTTTTGTTTGTGACTTGTTTTGTAAGCATAGGACAGTGGGTGTTATAAAGGCTAAGAGTTGTTTGTAGAAAAGATTGCACTGCTAGGTTGATGTTATATTCTTGTGCTGCACTCAGATTTTGCCAGTGGAGGCTAATAGATCAGCATTAAGTATTTTGTTCCCCCCTAATTCCATGTATGACTGGCCATCCTGTGAGGTGAGGATGTTGGATGAGCTTGTAGCTGGTTTTTGATCTACACTGTGTGATCCTTTATACAGAATAGGGAAGCAGCACATTGCTGTGTATAACTAAACATGTTAAAAAATACATTGTTTGAGAGGAGTCTTGTAGGAACTGGTAAGAGTAATTATAATATAATGTTTCCATGATTCAGTGCTTACCTCTTGTGAAAATCACGAAGAGTTGTTTAGTCAGAGTTGATTTGTTTTTTGTATCGAGGCTGGTATTTTCTAAATTGATTCCATGTATGTCTAACCATCCTGTGAGATGGGAGTATTAGATAAACTTATAGCTATGTTCCCCCTGTTTTTTTTTATCTTTATTTGTATTTGTTCTCAACACTTTTTATTCTTTATGCTCAATTAGTATTAAGTTCTAGATATTAATGTTTTTCTTGCCCGAAACGCATTGTGTAATAGTGGCTTTAGGCATTGTATGTACTAGCTCTATCTATATATCAATCCATTAATGTAACATCACTTGTATGTATGTACCTTACCTGAATAAACATATTTATTTTATTTCATTTTATTTAGTTTTTTATCTACACTGTGTAATATTCCATATAGTATAGGGTAGCAGCACATTGCTGTGTATACCTAATCTTCTTAAAAAAAAAAATCAGTAATAAAGATTTTACATTATAGTTTGTATTATTACAAATACAGTACTGTATTATCCTTATTAAATCATGTTGACCATGAATCATTAGGATCTCATGTTGATATGTAATAGTCATATTTCATTTTAACTGCTAATCCATGCTAATCATTCATTAAATTGTGCATTATGTCTCAATTTTTCACTTCCTTGGATATACTGTACAGTACAAAAAGATAGGATAAAAATAAACCAGAAATATTTCTTTCATTATATTTTTTATTTAAATAACTGCATCAATATTTTTACAGCTGACAGGATTTGTTTTACCATACAGCTGCATTATTTGTTAAAAAAAAAATTTGGTTTATTGTTACACACAATGGTGCTACATAGCTTTCCCAGCTTGGTGCCTTCTTTTAATACTTACTGATTAAAAAATAAATAATAAATAAATTTTATTCAGGAAAAGTACATACAGTTGATTTACAAACATAATGTTGGATTTATAGACAGAGCTAGTACATACAATACCTAAAGCCACTAATACTCATAGCATTTCAGGTAAGGCGTGGGGGGAAAAAAACATTTAGACTAAAACTTAATAGTAATCGAAATTAGGTATAAATTGTGTTGAAAGAAGGAATAAAAAATACAAAAAAGGGGGGTTAACATAGCATAAATCAGCAATTGCACATGTTGGTGAACAGTATTGTTTAAAAAATAGCAAGACATGGGTTGACATTTAGGGGGTAAGTTAGGTTACATGAAGTTAATTAGGCAGTACTTGGTTTAACTCTTAAATTGGTTGAGAGAGGTTCAGCCTTTGACATGATTTGGGAGGTCATTCCGCATTCTGGGTCCCTTGATTTGTTGAGCACTTCTAGTTTGGTTACACACAGCCAAATTGTGTAACAGGAAGAGGTCTTGGACACAGATTTGTTCCATGCTAAATGTAGAGGAATCAGCTGAGTATTCCTCAAATAAAATAAGTTGCCTCAGCTTATAAGGTAAATAAAATAAGCATTTCTCAAATAAGTAGCTGCCTCACCTCACTGCCTTACTGCTACATAGCCTTCCCAGCATGGTGCCTTCTTTTGATAATTACTTGTTCCACACCCAAATTGTATAACAGGAAGAGGTCTTGGACCCCTACTTCCCTCTCTCTTTTTTAATAGTCTATATAGTCATAATTTTAGCTTTAAGTATTCAATGAATAAAGTTTTTGACATTTTTACTCTTTTCCTTACCTAACATCATTTGTGCAGCATATTTTTACTTTGTCTCACCCAGATTTAAATTCAAAATAAAACCAAACTAATAAATTAGAAATGGGTATGTATAGCTAAGGTACACCCTTACTACTAGGTGAACAGGGGCATTTGATGATAGTAAATGATCCCATCAGGCAGGGCTCATCACCTTCTCTCATATTTCATGTTCACCAGTGTTTATTTACTTAATAACTACGGGTATAATATCTTGCTATTATAAAACTAATTCTACTATCATAAAAGACATATTTACTTTAAGTTTCAAGCAGAGAATGCATATATAACTAACACGAAGGACTCCTCTTCACTAGATTCAATGTTTATAATCTTTTGTTTATGTTCCAAAATCTTAAAATCGATCCCAGTGTTATGTAGTAGAGAAAAATTGAGTTATATCCAGTTTACGTAAAGCTACCAGTGGTCGAAACCACACTTAGATCCCGGAATGAACTTAGGAAGGTTTTTCCACTTAGTGTAGCTACAATACCGACGTAGCCGCCAGGAAGGCGCTAAGAAGGAAAACATTCGTAGCTAAGAAAAAAACCTTCGTAAGTACCTTCCTGAATCTGGCCCCTGGAATACGATCTCGTTGCGAAGAATCGTTGTTATAACCAAGTACCCATTTTACTGCTGAGTTAAACAGTGGCTACAGTTAAGGATTAGCGCCCAGTAAATCTTCCCGGGCCAACGAACCCATGACAAAGCGCTCGCGAAACGCCAGGCGAGTGTCTTACCACTACACCACGGAGACTGTTTTGCAATAGTTGACAAAGGCATAGTCTTTTGAACTTAAATTTTTAAAATCCAATTGGAAAACAACATCAGGGCAAATGGGGTGGGGGGGGGCATAGACAAGCCGCCGGCTTCCTGTCCTCGTCGAGGCCACTATATAGTGGTAGTGACCCTCAGGTAAAAAAAATCAGTTAAAGTCTTTACATTGCAGGTCCTTTTTACAACAGTTAGTGTTGTCTAATGTTCTTAAATTTTACATATTATTACAATTATTATTATTCTGATTGAAATTTCTTTATTATACGTATTAGTTAAACTTATTATTAGACAAACAGCCTAGCTGAATTATTTTAAGTTATGTACTATAGCTTTTTGTATTAGTGGCCGTAATTCAATATATACTCTGTAATAATTATTAGGCCACTGTATAATGTTCTTTTATATATTTTTAAATAAAAATTATCATAATTATTATTAATATTATTTTATTTGTATATTCGGTCTCCTTTACATAGTTATGGCCGAAACGTTGTTTATGTTTGGTGGTCTGATGAGCTTGTCCCGAGCCGCGGTAAATATCTGCTAACCACAAGAGAATTTAGCTATTCTTAGACTTATAATATGACTTTAATACCGACCAATAGTCAGTACACGAACGTACACACTGTGTGTGTGTGAACCGCGAGAAGAATCCTTGTGAGAGCCATTTTATGAACCAAGATCACTGTAACCGTTCAGTAATTCCGTGCTAGAGTTCGACGCCATCACATCAACAGTCATCACCGACACACTCGAAAGACAAAGCATAAGACAGCACCCTGGCTTAATTATCGTGCCCATTGGCAGTGTTGTGGCTCCAGGAGACTCCAAGTCATAAGACAACTCCTGCAGTCATCACGGGAGGCATCTCCCGTCACGCAGGGTGCAGTCGCACCTCCACAGATCTCTAGTATCAGCTCTTGATACTGGTAATGGCTCAAAAGGGCCACCACTTACGGGCTATTCATGCCCGTGCCACCTTTTGGGTGGCTTAATCTTCATCAATCTGCAGTCATCAGGAGGCGTATATCACCTTTACACACCAAGCATAAGACACCCAAGCTTATTACCCCAAGTGGCAGTGTTGTGTCTCCAAGAAACGCCCCCTCCTTCACAAGAAGACAACTGTAGTGGGACAGCCAAAGGCTTGGGACCTGTGCAGAAATATCCCTGCAAAAAAGTATATTACAATTACAATCATCGAGAGGAGATACCCTTCACACTCCAAGTATAAGACAACAGCTGGGCTTAATTGTCCTTCCCAGTGGTAGTGTTGTATCATAACGAGACTACCCACATTACAAGCAAGGCATCTTTTGCAGTAATCACAAGACGATATCTTTCACCCTAACTGCACAGATCTGCACAAACATTATTTGTCTTATAAGACAACACCCTGGCTTAATTATCCTACTCAATGGTAGTGTTTTTGTCTGCAGGAGATGACTCATGTCACAAGACAACTCCTGCTGTCATCGAGAGGAGATAACCATCACATACCAAACATAAGACACCAGCCAGGCTTAATTATCCTACCCAGTGGCAGTGTTGTTTCTTAACGAGACTACCCACATTGCGAGGCATCTCTTGCAGTAATCACAAGAAGATATCTTTCAACTAACTGCACAGATAATAAAGAAAATGAACCATCACCAGTGTCCAGTTTGTTGGAAAACATTCAGTCGTATTGGAAGTATGAAGAGGCACTTGATGGTTCATACGGGTGATAAATCTCATGAATGTCCTGAGTGTGGGAAAGCATTCAGACAACTTCAACATATGAAAACTCATATGATAGTGCATACGGGAGATAAACCTTACACATGTTCAATGTGTGGGAAATCATTCAGTCATCTTGCAAGCATGAAGAGGCACACGTCTGTGCATACAAATGACAAACCTCACGAGTGCCCAGAGTGTGGGAAAACATTTAGACAGCTAGAACATATGAAGAATCACAGGATGGTGCATACTGATCTTAGACCTCATGAGTGTCCAGTGTGTGGAAATGCATTCAGTCATCTTGCAAGTATGAAGAGGCATATGACTGTGCACACGGGTAACAAACCTCACGAGTGTCCAGAGTGTGGGAAAACATTTAGACAGCTTGAACATATGAAGAATCACAGGATGGTGCATACGGATCTTAGGCCTCACGAGTGTCCAGAGTGTGGGAAAACATTCAGTCATCTTGCAAGTATGAAGAGGCATATGATGGTACATACAAATGATAAACCTCACGAGTGTCCAGAGTGTGGGAAAACATTTAGACAACTTGAACATGTGAAAAATCACAGGATGGTGCATACCGGTCTTAGACCACACGAGTGTCCAGAGTGTGAGAAAACATTTAGTCATCTTGCAAGTATGAAAAGGCATATGACAGTGCATACGGGTATTAAACCTCACCAGTGCCCAGAGTGTAGGAAATCATTTAGACAACTTGAGCATATGAAGAAGCACAGGATGGTGCACACTGATCTTAGACCTCACGAGTGTCCAGAGTGTGGGAAATCATTCAGTCATCTTGCAAGTATGAAAAGACACATGATGGTGCATACTGATGATAAACCTCATGAATGTCCTGAGTGTGGGAAAACATTTAGACAGCTTGAACATATGAAGAATCACAGGATGGTTCATACAGGTCTTAAACCTCATCAGTGTCCAGAGTGTGGGAAAACATTCAGTCATCTTGCAAGTATGAAGAGGCACATGATTTTGCATACAGGTAATAAATCTCATGAGTGTCAAAGAGTGTGGGAAAATATTCAAACAACTTCAACATATGAAAACTCACAGGATGGTGTGTACGGGCCTTAAAATACACAGGTATCTAGAGTATGGGAAAACATTAAACATTCAGTCATCTTGGATGTATGAAAGTACGCAGGACAGTGCAAAACCGTTCGAGTGTTCTGAGTGTGGAAAAAGATTCAAACAATTTATTGGTATCTTAAGACATGTAGCCACATACAGGGGTGTAAACCTTCTGAATGTTTTGAGGGTAGGCAAAGGTTTATGTGGTGTGTAACTGGGAACTGTTACATGACAGTGCATAGCCTATAGATGATAAACCCTACCAGTGTTTGAAATGTGGAAAAAATAAGTTAATGTAAATATCATGTTTGAAAAAACACAGAAAAGGACAAAGAAATGGCAAACCACATGAATTTCTCCAAGCATAGTGCATGGTTGAAGTCGTAATAAGCAAATTATCTTAAAGCACAAGATAGTGTGTATTAAAGCTCTGTGGAAAGTTATTTGTTTTAGTATTACAGTATTGTATGAGATATATACATATCAGAACATATATTTCCAATGCAGCTTACTAAACTAACGCATTGTTCAGTCATCTTGAAAGTGGAACTTTCTGCAAATATACATTTTCCTGACTATTAAGTGAATAGTACCAAATTCTACTATCTAATTGTCCATTACATCAATATATATATATGATGGCCCACATAGTTACAAAAAGTACTATCTAAACAGGAGGATGGATTGAAATATATTATTTTTCTCTCGTTTCGAGTGAGAAATCTTCTTAACCATGAATAAATGTCATATGATAATGTCGCCAGTCTCTGGATGTTTTATTTAAGATAGGCATAGATGGTATATTAGCCTAATTCCATCATATATTATTATAGTTGCTATATATGTCACACTAGTAAGCATTGTACATTGTGCAGTCATGAAGAGAAGACCTTCACATACCATGAAGAAGAAGTAATTACATTATTTGAATATGACATATATTAACCTGGTGTGTCTGTAATTTATAAAGCCTAAGCCAGGGGAGCAAGTAGCCTGGGTTCAGGCCTAGTAGGCTATTTATGTTTTTTTTTTAAATAAATTAAAATTAATTTGACTGTAGGTTTTAGGTGTAATTTGAAGTGATTTAACTTTATATGTTCACATTGACAGCAACAGAATTATAGTTGACATAACCAAAATATAATTAAAGTATAAAAACTGTAGGCATTCCCTCTAAATCCGATACTACATATATTGCTTTGCCTTGCTTATTCACTTGTCTATATCCATATCTCTCCTACAGTATCTGTGCCTGGAGACCTTCGACTCAAAACTACTATTACACATAATTACTTAACATTAATGAAGAATTAGAACAATAACACTACAATTTTAGACAGCATTCAGCCCCCTTTAATCTTGAACAAGCTAAATATAATGGCAGTAAAACAAACACACACACACACACACACACACACACACACACACACACACACACACACACACACACACACACACACACACACACACACACAACACATGTGTGTTGTTATTTTTACTATTTGAGTCTAGAGAATCGAGTTATTAGCACTTGGACCTCACCTTTCTAACCAATCACTTTTCCTCTATAATGTGTACTACATCTAATTCTATTCTTAGTGCATTCCATTTGGCCTCCACCACGAGAAGGTGGTGGAGGCCAAAACCGTCAGTAATTTCAAAGTATTATACTGTTTGTCAAAGAGTACCGGGAAGACGGAACACCACAAGCATAGCTCTCATCCTGTAATTACACTTGGGTAATCACACACACACACACACACACACACACACACACACACACACACACACACACACACACACACACACACACACACACACACACACACCCCAACCACCACCCCACCAATTACCCCCCTCCCTAACCTACCTACCTATCTCCACAGACCTGGGGATGTGTACGTGTGTTAGAGAGAAATGTATGTAGTAGATATAGAGAAAAATACATTGGTTAAAAAGGTCTCTCTCCTCTGTCTCTGTCTCTGTCTTCTCTCTCTCTGTCTCTCTCTCTCTCTCTGTCTCTCTCTCTCTCTCTGTCTCTCTCTCTCTCTCTGTCTCTCTCTCTCTCTCTGTCTCTCTCTCTCTCTCTGTCTCTCTCTCTCTCTCTGTCTCTCTCTCTCTCTCTGTCTCTCTCTCTCTCTCTCTCTCTCTCTCTCTCTCTCTCTCTCTCTCTCTCTCTCTCTCTCTCTCTCTCTCTCTCTCTCTCTCTCTCTCTCTCTCTCTCTCTCTCTCTCTCTCTCTCTCTCTCTCTCTCTCTCTCTCTCTCTCTCTCTCTCTCTCTCTCTCTCTCTCTCTCTCTCTCTCTCTCTCTCTCTCTCTCTCTCTCTCTCTCTCTCTCTCTCTCTCTCTCTCTCTCTCTCTCTCTCTCTCTCTCTCTCTCTCTCTCTCTCTCTCTCTCTCTCTCTCTCTCTCTCTCTCTCTCTCTCTCTCTCTCTCTCTCTCTCTCTCTCTCTCTCTCTCTCTCTCTCTCTCTCTCTCTCTCTCTCTCTCTCTCTCTCTCTCTCTCTCTCTCTCTCTCTCTCTCTCTCTCTCTCTCTCTCTCTCTCTCTCTCTCTCTCTCTCTCTCTCTCTCTCTCTCTCTCTCTCTCTCTCTCTCTCTCTCTCTCTCTCTCTCTCTCTCTCTCTCTCTCTCTCTCTCTCTCTCTCTCTCTCTCTCTCTCTCTCTCTCTCTCTCTCTCTCTCTCTCTCTCTCTCTCTCTCTCTCTCTCTCTCTCTCTCTCTCTCTCTCTCTCTCTCTCTCTCTCTCTCTCTCTCTCTCTCTCTCTCTCTCTCTCTCTCTCTCTCTCTCTCTCTCTCTCTCTCTCTCTCTCTCTCTCTCTCTCTCTCTCTCTCTCTCTCTCTCTCTCTCTCTCTCTCTCTCTCTCTCTCTCTCTCTCTCTCTCTCTTTCTTTTGCACCATTACTGGCACTCTCACACAGTCACTCAAGTGTACTCTATATAAAACTGAAGTGTAATACTAATTCTAACTTGAGATACTTATTGTATTCTTAACTTCTTGTATTCTTAGAGGGCTGTAACAGAACTTATGGACATCACACAAGAAATAGCTAGATATTTGATATTCCAAAAGTGTTCAAATACAGCAGAAATGCAGTGCAAATAAAGGGTTCTAAATTGTGGAATGGTTTCCCTAATGAAATTAAATGCTGTACTTGGCAAATTCATAAGAGAAACTTAAGAAATGCCTAAGTAGCATTATGTAAAAAAATTCCATTACATTTATTTATGTATTCTAATTAAGTCAGTTTGTTTTTGCTGTTATTGTGAATATTAAATGCTTTACACCAGTATCTGTACTGTCACTATACTTTAGTTACCACTTAAGCTACAGATTTTGTAATAAAGTAATACTGTATATGCCTTTCATCATTATCAATTTAAAATTATTTTATGCTAAATTTCTTTAACAATTCATATATATTAGCTTCTCACATAGTAGTAGATGTTACCCCAATAAATTTATAACGAAGTTCTCATATTATTTTAACAAATGCCCTAAAGTCTGTACATAATCAGCGGCTTCATATAATATACATGTACTGCACCTACTAAGTATAGGATCCACTGTAACATGATCCTTTGTAGATACCGTACTGTATTTAAAAAATATATACCCTACCCTGCCTGTGTTTTCAGTGGTAGTTTAATTTATTGTTGCATTATTGGACATGAATAATGTGTAGTTATTGCTTGTTATTTATTATTTTATACATTGATGGAATTCAAATTTTCCTTAGCTTTATTCTGTAAGATATGGCCTGGAAGAGGCATCATCCCTGAAATATAGATGAGTCTTTTATTCTCTTTTGGAAGGCAAGTGCAGTGGCCTGTAGGGCCATCCATACAAACATGGCTGTTGGTAATCTTACATCTTCACCATCACTGTTGACACCCTATCCCTTATATCTGGAGGAAAATACATAAGATTACAGGCAAATTGATTCCAGACATGTTGCCCTTCCTTCATCTCCGTGGTTCTGTTATGGTGAATCCAAGTGTTGATCACAAACAAACTGGGCTCACACTTTTAACTGTTAACTTTAGTGCTTATCTTCCTCTTTCTTACCTTACTTCTGGAATATCATCCCTTAAACTTTTACACTCATCTCCATATCCCTTATAATGATCCCTGCAGCATTTCTGAACTATTCAGCCTTGCTCCTCTACTCACCTAGTTGTGCTTGCGGGGGTTGAGCTTCAGCTCTTTGGGCCCCCCCTCTCAACTGTCAATTAACTGGTATTATCTGGTGATTCCTGAGCCTATTGGGCTCTTATCACATTTACGTTTGAAACTGTGTATGGAGTCTGCCTCCATCACATCACTGCTTAGTGCATTCCTTTTGTTAACTACCCTGACACTAATTAAAAATAATTATAATGTCTCATTTGAGTATTAAGCTTCTGTGTTCCCCCCGTTCGTGTTCCACCCATACCATATAGAATGTCTTTGTCCACCCTGTCAGTTCCTCTTGAGAATGTTGTACATGGTGATCATGTTTTCCCTAACTTCTGTCTTCCAGGAACATGAGGGGACAGGAACATTCTTATAGTCTTTCCTCATAACTCATACCTTTCAGCTCTGGAACTATTCATGTGGCATACCTCTGAATCTTCTTTAACTTTGTCTTGTCTTTAACAGTCCTTACTCTGGAAGTAAGGACTCCAGGTTGGAGCTGCATACACCATAATTGGTCCGATATATGTGGTATAAAAGGTTCTGAATGATTCCTTACACAAGTTTCTAAAGGCAGTTCTTATGTTGGTTAATCTAGTATATGCCGCTGTTGATATCCATTTGATGTGGGTTTCTGGGGACAGGTTCGGTGTGATATCTACCCCCAGATCTTTTTCTCTACTTGACTTTTGCAAGATTTCACCTCCTAGATGGTAACTTGTGTTCAGCCTCCAGCTCCCTTCACCTAGTTTCATTACTTTATACTTACTTGAGTTAAATTTTAGTATTCATTTTCTTGACCATTCCTCCAATTTGTCCAGGTTTTCTTGTAGTTTCTGTCTGTCTTCCTCTGTCTAGATTATTCTCATAATTTTTGCATCATCAACAGATATTGTGGAGGAATGAGTCAATACTCTCTGAAAGATTATTTACACATCAGAAACAGGATGGGTTCAAGTACAGGAATCCTGAGGAATCCTGATCATTTGTGGCATTTTTTTTAAATAAAAGAGAGTTGGAAATGAATGGTTGTCAAGAGCACTTGGTATCAATTGCCAACTGGAGAATTATTGCAAATGAAATGCAATATCATTCATTGATAACTGGAAACACTTCTATGGAAGAAATTACATGAATGCTCAGGAAGGGGTGTATTTGTCTAGGGCTGGGGTTGTTGCAGTTGCCAACTTGTTGGAACCTGTGGTGAGAGTTTTGTTTTGGTTTAAACTGTTAGTAGATAAAGTAGATAAGTAGATAGTGGTATGGGAATTGATATGGAGACAGGAGGTAATAAAAGAATGTGTTTGTTGGGAAAACAAATTGGCAAAATGAACAGGGAAAGAGAAGGGCCTCAAAATAACAATACACTTAAGGTATATTACGCGAACAGTAGGAGTCTAAGAAACAAAATAAACGACTTGAATGTTCTTGTCTGCACAGAAAAAATAGATACAGTATTATTGTCCTTACTGAAACATGGATGAATGTAGAAAATAGAGAACTATTAGCTGAATATCAACTAAGTGGATTTAAGCTATTTCATACAGATATATTAGACGAGGAGGGGGAGTAGCTATACATATTTGATAGGGAAAATTTGAAATGTAGTCTCAAAGAGGGAATCAAAACTGAGCCCCACACAGAAACTATTTGGCTATACATAAACGAAAAGCACACAATCTTATAATAGGAGTTATATACAGGCCACCAATTATAATGGCAGATTAAGGCAGCATCTGGGATGATCTCGGACGCAGGTTCGAATCCTCGTTACGGCCCTTGTGGATTTGTTCGGGCCACCAAATTTAGACAGAATGGAAGCAAAGCATCTATGGGATGAAATATCTAGAGTATCTAGGTCAAACAGTATTTGTGTCACTGATAACATTAATTTTAGTGGAATAAACTGGATTAACAGAACCGGGAAAAATGAAGCAGAAGATTTTCTAGAATTAATTGATGATTGCTTTCTTAAGGAACCAATGTGAGTAAATAATATTTTAGACTTAGTATTATCTAACGGAAACACAAATTAATGACATGAAATAGTGAGTGAGCTAGGGAACAGTGGTCACAAAGAAACCAGATTTAGCATAGAATGGAATAGATTTGTAGAAAATATTGTTAGTCCCAGATTTTTGAAAAGCTGATTTTAATGGCCAAAGAAATTTTTGGGGTGAAATAGGTTGGAAAGTCCTGGGCATGGGGAGTGGGCCAGTCTTGGAGCTAGACATGAACCCAGCGATGGGTGATGTAAAAAGGGATTTCGATGTGGATTCAAAATATAACTTATTTAAAAATATTTTTAGCAAAGCACAGGAACGTAGTATACCATACAAATTGAATAGATGGAATAATAATGACCAGAAATGGATAACAATGGATATGAAGAACCTTATATGTAGAAAGAGAGCTTGGTACAAAAGGATTAGCAATTAATAAGACTTGTTTAGAAGAAGAATTCATCCAACTGGTTAGAAATGTTAAAAAAAAGAGATAAGGGGGGCAAAAAGAAACTATGAAGTTCACAAAGAAGGGCAAGCAAAGAAATCTTAATTTTTTTTTCAGTTATATCGAAGGAAGATTAGAGAAAGGATAGGTCCATTAAAAACTGAGACAGGTCAGGTAACCGATAATGATGAAGATATGTGTAGTATTTTTAATAAATATTTTATCTCTGTATTTACTAAAGAACTGAACATTATGCCTTCAGCCGACCAAGTCTACGTGGGTGGGGAAGAGGACAGGTTGACTAGTTTAGCAATTACCACGGAGGATGTTATTAAACAAATACTGAAGCTCAAACCAAACAAATCCCCAGGGCCAGAAGAAGTGTTTGCCAGGGTGCTTAAAGAATGCAAAGAGGAGCTTTGTGTTCCATTGTCTACCATATTTAATAAATCATTAGAGTCGAGCAGAGTGCCAGAGTCTTGATAAGGTTGCTAATGTGGTACCAATTTTCAAAAAAGGAGATAGTTTGACGCAAATGATTTATCAGCTAATTATCTTAACGTCTATTGTGAGAATGTTGCTTGAATTGATAATTACAAATACCATTCGCCTTCATCTTGAAAAAACATAAATTAATAAATGATTCTCAAAATGGTTTTACAAATGGCCACTCATGTTTAACAAATTTGCTATCATTTTATTCCAGCATAGTTGAGGCAGTTGATAGTGGTAAGGATTGTGATGTTGTGTACCTTGACTTTAGCAAAGCCTTTTGACACAGTGCCACATGAAAGGCTGATTAAAAAGTTAGAGGGGTTACGGTATTGGGGGTACTATATTAAGTTGGATTAAGGTATGACTATACCAAAGGAAACAAAGAGTTGGTATAAATGGGGTTAAGTCAAAGTGGGAAAATGTAAATTAAGTGCCTCAAGGCTCTGTTATTCATAATATATACAAATTATTTAGATTCAGGTTTGAGCAGCAATATTTGCAACTTTGCCGATGTTACAAAAATCGGGAGAGAAATAAACACACAAAAACTCTCTATTAAGTCAAGACAATATAAATAGGGTTTTGAAATTGTCAAAAGATTGGCAAATGTAGTTTAATGCTGACATTTGTAAGGTTTTAAGGCTAAGTAATGATGATATAGTTACAAGATACAAGCTAGATGGTGTTGAGATTGCGAAGTTGGATTGTGAAAGGGATCTGGGAGTTATGACTATTAAGGATTTAAAACCAAAACATCAATGCATAAATGTTCGTAATAAGGCAAATAGGACACTGAGATTTATTACTCGTAGCGTTATTAATAAGACACCTGGTGTTGTTCTTCAGCTATATCTTGCTCTGGTTAGGCCTCATTTAGATTATGCACTTTAGTTTTAGTCACCGTACTATAGAATGGATATAATTTAACTAGAATGCTTCCAATATAGGATGACAAAGTTAATCCTGCAAACAGAAACCTGTCATGTGAAGGAAGATTGACAAAGTTTAAATTACATTCGCTGGAAAGGCGAAGAGTTAGGGGGTGACACAGAAGTCACAATAGCGTGATGCATCAAATGAACAAATCCATAAGGGCCGTGACGAGGGTTCGAATTTACGTCCGAGAGGATCCCAAACGCTGCCTTAATCGACTGAGCTATGACATGGTAAAAGAATTATTAAGGCAGCGTCTGGGGTCCTCTTGGACGTAGGTTCGAACCCTTATCATGGCCCTTTGTGGATTTGTTCATTTGATGCATCATGATAATGTGATTTCTGTGTGTAATTAAGGGCGAAGAGGTAGAACAGCTTATTGACAGAGCTCGGGTGCATGAGGGAATTGTGTAAAACCCTGGTTTGTGTCTCGGAGAGGCTGCAGGATCCGAGTAAGGTCAGTAGAACTTCCAGTTGCAATTCTTTTACCATGTTGTAGCTCAGTCGATTAAGGCAGCGTCTGGGATCCTCTCAGAAGTAGGTTCGAATCCTCGTCACGGCCCTTGTGGATTTGTTCAGTTAGGGGGTGACATGATAGAGGAGTACAAATGGACGAATGGATATAGCAAAGGGGATAATAAAAGAGTATTAAAAGTATCAACACAAGACAGAAGTTAGCCAAAGAATCTGCCTTTAAAGGAGACGTTGAGTGTAACCTTGGATTGTCAATGAGCAATCTGAGAGCAGTAGTACACCAAGAACTTCAACAAAATCTTGTAGATCTGAGGTAAAGTGAAATCGACACCAGTAATTCCATCTATCATCATTTTATCATGCAAGAAGAGCCCCACATCTATGGTTCATCCAGTAAAATCAGCAGACTTCTAAATGTTATTACTACTCGGCTTAGGCTCGATTACAAGTATCTCTGGGAATTCTCGTTGTTTGTTGTTTTAGATTTAGCTACTCAGAATGAAGTGTCCATGTTGCATGGGCTATGGTGAGCCCGTAATTGGAATTCTCATTATCTGCTGATGTAGACCTGACCAAATGTAATCTGTGTCAACAAAATTATTCGCACACACTCCATCACTATGTGATGGAGTGCGAAAAGATATGGCCACTGCTTTAGCCAAGGAAAGCGGAGGTGTTTCTGATGGGGGAAAAAAAAAGATACAATTGCACAGCGCGATCTGCAGGCGCAGTGTGGGCAGTACTGGGTGGCATATAAATAGCTTTGGAAGAGGGGTCCTGCCCTCACTCTTGTACCCACCACAGACCGCCTCACACGAAACGCTCTTGCACCGCACCGCACCTCAACGATACGTGGACCAGTTGACAGTACCTTGGGTTTAGTTGGCCTAAACAGTGTTATCAAGTCCCAATATATCAGTGGTGTCCTGCCAGGGGTGGCCTGCCAACTCAACATGTCCTAAGCTCTAAATATTAATCCAACAAACTTTGTAAAATCTCTTTATGTATGTACCTTACCTAAATAAACATTTATTTATTTATTTAAGGTACAGTATTGTCTGTGTCTTCCCTCCAAGCTCTGCGTGTGAGGGCCCCTTGTTCAGTTAGGGATGTCCCCAGTGTTTGGCATGTGCCTGTGGTGTTTGTGTGTTATTGAGGAAGTCTTGTGGTTGTAGGGTTGATATAAAGCCATCGCTTGGTCATTGACTTTAATACTTATTACGAAGGTTTTTCCTCTTAGCTAAGAGCGTTTTCCGTCTTAGCGCCTTCGTGGCGGCTATGTCCGTATTCAATTAACTACCCTAAGTGGAAAAACCTTCGTAAGTTCATTCCGGGATTTAAGTGTGGTTTCGACCACTCGTAGCTTTACGTAAACTGGATATAAGTCATTTTTTCTCTACTACATAACACTGAGATCGATTTATGATATTGAGATCGATTTATGATATTGGAACATGACCAAAATATTATAGCTGGTGAATCTAGTGAAGAAGAGTCCTTCGTGTTAGTTATATATGCATTCTCTGCTTGAAACTTGAAGTAAATATGTGTTTGGTGATAGTAGAATTAGTTTTATAATAGCAAGATATTATACCAGTAGTTATTAAGTAAATAAACACTGGTGAACATGAAATATGAGAGAAGGTGATGAGCCCTGCCTGATGGGATCATTTACTATCACCAAATGCCCCTGTTCACCTAGTAGTAAGGGTGTACCTTAGCTATACATACCCATTTCTAATTTATTTAGTTTGGTTTTATTTTTAAATTAAATCTGGGTGAGACATAAAATAAAAATATGCTGCACAAATGATGTTAGGTAAGGAAAAGGGTAAAAATGTCAAAAACTTTATTCATTGAATACTTAAAGCTATAATTATGACTATATAGATTATTAAAAAAGAGAGAGGGAAGTAGGGGGTCCAAGACCTCTTCCTGTTATACAATTTGGGTGTGGAACAAGTAATTATCAAAAGAAGGCACCATGCCGGGAAGGCTATGTAGCAGTAAGGCAGTGAGGTGAGGCAGCTACTTATTTGAGAAATGCTTATTTTATTTACCTTATAAGCTGAGGCAACTTATTTTATTTGAGGAATACTCAGCTGATTCCTCTACATTTAGCATGGAACAAATTTGTATCCAAGACCTCTTCCTGTTACTCAATTTGGCTGTATGTAACCAAACTAGAAGTGCTCTACAAATCAAGGGACCCAGAATGTGGAATGACCTCCCAAATCATGTCAAAGGCTGTACCTCTCTCAACCAGTTTAAGAGTTAAACCAAGTACTGCCTAATTAACTCCATGTAACCTAACTTACCTCCTAAATGTCAACCCATGTCTTGCTATTTTTTAAACAACGCTGTTCACCAACATGTGCAATTGCTGATTTATGCTATGTTAACCCCCTTTTTGTATTTTTTATTCCTTCTTTCAACACAATTTATACCTAATCCCGATTACTATTAAGTTTTAATCTGTGTTTTTTTCCCCCCACACCTTGCCCGAAATGCTATGAGTATTAGTGGCTTTAGGTATTGTATGTACTAGCTCTGCCTATAAATCCAACATTATGTTTGTAAATCAACTGTATGTACTTTTCCTGAATAAAATGTATTTATTATTTATTTTTTAATCAGTAAGTATTAAAAGAAGGCACCAAGCTGGGAAGGCTATGTAGCAGCATTGTGTGTAACAATAAACCAAATTTTTTTTAACAAATAATGCACCTGTATAGGAAAACAAATCCTGTCAGCTGTAAAAATATTGATGCAGTTATTTAAATGAAAAATATATTGAAAGAAATATTACTGGTTTATTTTTATCCTATCTTTTTGTACTGTACAGTATATCCAAGGAAGTGAAAAATTGAGACATAATGCACAATTTAATGAATGATTAGCATGGATTAGCAGTTCAAAAGAAAATATGACTTGTATTACATATCAACATGAGATCTTAATGATCCATGGTCAACATGATTTAATAAGGATAATACAGTACTGTATTTGTAATAATACAAACTATAATTTAAAATCTTTATTACTGATTTTTTTTATTAAGAAGATTAGGTATACACAGCAATGTGCTGCTACCCTATTCTATATGGAATATTACACAGAGTAGATAAAAAACTAGCTATAAGTTTATCTAATACTGTACTCCCATCTCACAGGATGGTTAGACATACTGTACATTGAATCAATTTTATTTATTTATTTATTTATTTATTTATGCATATACAAGAATGTACATAAGGAATGTGAGGATACAAATATGGTAATTACAGTCTTGTAAAGCCACTAGCACGCGCAGCGTTTCGGGCAGGTCCTTAATCTAAGAAAATTTTAAGGAGGTAAATACTTGCAAAATTTATAGACAAAAAATGATAACAGTTACATGAAATGAAAAAAAGAAGATGAGAGAAAATTGTAGGTACAGTATATTAAAGCACATTGGTAGCTAAGATTGATTGCAATGACAGCTTGAATGGTAGTTGACAAAAATTGGTAGTCACAATACAGCATATGGCTAGCACATAAAAGAAGACAGCAATGAACACAATGATAAGGTTGTTTGATATTACATAAAAATTAGGAGATTGGGTAACACTAGGTACAGAGCAAATTTAAAGCTCAGTGTAGGAAACTAAGAAGATGAAGTTAGGTACTTTTTGGTTTTGCTTTTAAATAAGGCAAAAGTTTTACAGTTTTTCAATTCACTAGGGAGTGAGTTCCATAAACTAGGCCCCTTAATTTGCATAGAGTGTTTACACAGATTAAGTTTGACCCTGGGGATATCAAAGAGATATTTATTTCTGGTGTAGTGATAATGGGTCCTATTACATCTGTCCAGGGAGAGTTTCAGAGCATGGTTTACATTTAAGAACAGGGTTTTGTAAATGTAGTTGACACAAGAGAATGTGTGGAGGGAGTTAATATTTAGCAAGTTTAGGGATTTAAACAAGGGAGCTGAGTGTTGTCTGAAAGCAGAGTTAGTTATTATTCTGATAGCAAATTTTTGCTGTGTGATGATGGGCTTAAGGTGGTTTGCAGTGGTAGACCCCCATGCACAGATACCATAATTAAGATAGGGGTAGATTAGTGCATAATATAGTGAGAGGAGAGCAGAGTTAGGAACATAATAACTGATTTTGGAGAGTATACCAACTGTCTTAGAGACTTTCTTAGTTATGTGTTGAATGTGGGTGCTGAAGTTGAGTCTCTTGTCTAGGAATAGGCCAAGAAACTTGCCATCATTTTTATTACTGATGTTAATGTTGTCTATCTGTAGCTGAATTGCATTTGATAATTTGCTTCCAAATAAGATGTAGTAAGTCTTTTCGATGTTTAATGTTAGTTTGTTCGTTGACATCCTTAAGTGGACTTTTTTTAATTCATTATTCCCAACATTATTTAGTGTATGTAGGTTGAGGTTTGAATAGATAAGGGTAGTATCGTCAGCAAACAATATAGGTTTGAGAATATTAGAGACATTAGGCAGATCGTTTATATATATAAGAAATAGAAGAGGTCCTAAGATGCTGCCCTGTGGTACTCCAACGGTAATTGGTAGAGTGGAAGAAGTTGTATCATTGATGGTTACATATTGGTGTCTGTCACTAAGATAGGATCGGATGTAGTCAAGGGCAAGGCCTCGGATTCCATAATGCTGGAGTTTAAGTAAGAGGTAGTTGTGATTAACAGTATCAAAGGCTTTTCTTAGGTCAATGAAGAGTCCAATCGGAAACTCATTTTTGTCAAGGGCTGAGTAGATAACGTCAAGGAGACTAATGATTGCATCGTTGGTGCTCTTTTGGGACCGGAAGCCAAACTGGCAGGGGCTGAGTATGTCGAATTTTACGAGGTAGGAATAGAGCTGTTTGTAAATAATTTTTTCAAATATTTTTGATAGAATGGGTAGATTTGATATTGGTCTATAATTGTTTATGTCCGCCGGATTGCCTCCTTTATGGACTGGCGTTACTCTTGCTTTTTTGAGGATATCAGGGAAGGTGTGACAATCTATAGATTTGTTGAACAGTAGTGCTATGGGTGGGGCAAGGGCATGGGAGGCTCTCTTGTACACAATGGACGGAATTTCACTGGTGTTCCCTGCCTTGGTTTTTAGAGAGTGTATGATGGACACAATATCTGCCGGGCTGATTGGTGAAAGGCCTACTCTGTGGCTGCACCTATCCTCTTCTCCCTTCTCCTCTGACTTATTTCCCTTACCTTAAGTTCCTGTACCATTAAGTTAAGTACGGTGTGTTTTAAGTGTGCCTACTCTGGTAGTAATGATTGGTGAGACCTGGGGGGTAGTATTTGCCAGTGTTTTGTTTTGGTTTTATTCTCCGCCAGTAACAACAACAAAACAATTATCAGGTACATGAAATATTATTAACAAGATCATAAACAAAAGAGCATCTGCTCCAAACATGCTACCTCCAACATCTGTAGTACTCAATCCCAACATTCCTCCCCTTTTAAATAAACTATATCCTTACAGGTTAAGTCTATCAGGCGGTCGTATGACTCTTCCTGATTTTCTCAACTGGGAGTCCTGACCTGTTACTTCTGGGAAACATTCTTATGAATTACTCCTTGTAGAGTCCATAGGGTTAACTGTATCCCCATTACCCTCTGCTGCCCCTTGCTCTGCCTTCCGGTCTCCTGCAGGTGCTGCTATCCCTTCATTATTAGGATGGATATCACTAGTTGCCCCACCCCCACCTGAAGGGTCTTCAAAATTCCCTGTGAACCTTGGCATGAGCTGATCGGCATGCCTTTTCCAATTAATGTTCCCAAAACTCTGCACTTCCATAGTGAAGTTCCTGCGGCCCAGGACCTCCCTAATTTTCCCTTCTACCCAGGGCTTTCCACTTCCAAAATTCCTTGCATATACTGCATCCCCCTCATTAAACAACAATTCCTCTCCCTGAGCCAACTGACTGGCCAAGCTAGTTACCGATTTCTCTTTATTGGGATCTGTCTTTACTGCTTCCATGTGCACTTTAAAGTGTCTATTAAACAGTAATTCAGAAGGAGGTTTACCAGTAGTAGAATGAACAGTTTTCCTTTGATTATATAAAAATCTACAAAGCCTTGTATTAATAGTACCTTCCGTAAACCGCTTTAACCCTTCTTTCAAGGATCTCACTGCTCTCTCTGCTAGACCATTTGAAGAAGGATTATAGGGGGCAGGTGTTATATGTTTAATACCATTTTTCAAAAAAAAATCCTCCATTTCCACAGAAACAAAATAAGGAGCATTGTCTGAGACAATTATGTCTGGCAATCCAAAATTACAAAATGTTTTCCTTAGTAATTCACAAGTTACAGATGATGTGGTGGAATTACACACATGCACATCCAGAAATTTGGTGTATGAATCCACCACCACTAGGTAATATTTATTATCCATAGGTCCCGCATAATCTACATGAAGTCTAGACCAGGGTTTACCAGTGCATGGCCAAGAAAGTACTGGGGCCTGGGGTTTCTGATAATTCTTAAAGCAAATATGACAATTTTTTGTTACCTCAGCAATATCCTGGTCTATTTTTGGCCACCAAACCCAACTTCTAGCTTCTGCTTTCATAGCATTTATGCCATTATGGCCTACATGCAGCTGTTCCAAAATCTTACATCTCAGTTCCCCAGGCACCACCACTCTATTCCTATACAAGAGTACATCCTGGTGAATACTAAGGTCAGCCTTCACTGCAGCATACTCTGACAATAACAAATTATCATTCCAACCATATTTGACATTTTTCAACAACAGACTTAATTTAGGATCTCTACCAGTTGCCTTCCTAATAGTCTGGAATGAAATATCCTCAAAAGACATAGATTCCACCAGGTTAACATACTCCACTGGAATACTGGAATTTAATTCTTCTGTCACAGGCAATCTACTTAATGCATCAGCTACTACATTATTTTTGCCTGGCTTAAACTCTAAATCATACTCAAACTGAGAGAGTAGTAATGCCCATCTTTGAATTCTAGCATTGGCATTAACTGGAATCTGCTTACCTCTGCCAAACAATCCTAGCAGGGGTTTAATTTATGATCTGTTCTAGCAAGAAATTTCCTCCCCAGCAGAAAATACCTCAGTTTTTTTACAGCATATACCAAAGCTAAGGCTTCTTTATCTAACTGAGAATAATTCTGTTCCGCAGGAGATAATTTCTTGCTAGCAAAATATACTACTTTATCCTGACCATCTACTTCCTGTAAAAATACACAACCCACTCCTACTGGGGAAGCATCTACCTCCAATTTTAACGGGAGTCTACCTGTAAAATTAGTGAGCACTGGAGAATTGATCAATTCCTGCTTAATATTCCTGAATGCATTTTCCTCTCTTGCTGGCCACTTAAATCTAGCCCCTTTTTTCAACAATTCATACAAGGGTGCTAATTTTGTTGAAAAGTTCTTCACGAACTTACAAAAATATGTAACCATCCCAACAAAAGACTGTACTTCCCCAACTGATGCTGGGGCATCTATTATGGCAGCTACATTTTTGTGAGAAGGAGTATAAAGCCTTTACCTGAAATATGGTACCCCAGATATTCAATGGCCTTGGTCTTCAACGTTGCTTTTCCCTTATTGATCTTCACATTGTGCTTTTGCAAAAGATTCAAAACTTGTTCTAATCTAGCATCATGCACTTCTTCATTCTCCCCACATACAATAATGTCATCTAAAAAACTAGCCACACCTTCAATGTTAACTAACAACTGGGACATGAATCTCTGAAAAATTGCTGGAGACGAGGAGAGCCCAAAAGGAAGTCTTTTATACTTAAATAACCCCTTGTGGGGTTATTTAACCCCTTGTGGGGTTATTTAACCCCTTGTGGGGTTATTTATACTTAAATAACCCCTTGTGGGGTTATTTAAGTATAAAATAAGTTTATTTAATCACTAACAATTTCTGGCTCTCCTCCTCTACAGGAATTTGCAAGTAAGCATCTTTCAGGTCAATCTTAGAAAAAATTGCTCCCTTGCAGACCACTGACAACAACTCATCTATCTTAGGTAAAGGGTACTTCTCACAGTGTATGCGGTTGTTCAGTTCTTTGAAGTCTGCACAGATTCTCAAGGATTTCCGATCTGCCTTCAACACTGGTACAATTGGGGCTGCCCACTCACTATGTGTAATTGGCTCTAAGATGCCTTCTGCCACATGCTTTTCCCGGGCTGATTCTACCAATTGCTTGTAATGAAACGGAACTGTTCTTGCCTTGAAAAATTTAGGTGAAGCCCCACTTTTCAGGTGAATTTTTGCCACCATGCTATTAATTGGCTTATCTGCCTCCACTTAATATTTGTCTAACATTTGTTCGGCACTTTTAATTGTTTTAACTATCGACAATTCATCTAGGCCCGCCAAGAAAATTCCCACTTTTTCCATGAGATCCTTACCACATAGGCTAGGATTATGTGAATCCACTACATAAAAATCCTGGACAATTTCTTTTCCATTATAACCTACTTTTGCCGACACCTTGCCATAGACCTTAATCGGTACATTATCATAAGCACTTAAAGATTTTTTACCTGGTTTTACATTCAATTGCAAGGTATCTGCCCAATCTCTAGACAATGTTGACATTGCAGCACCAGTGTCCAGTTCCAAGGGAACTAACTTCCCATTAATTACAAAATTCACCACTTGTGACTTCACTGAACATACCTTTTCTTTCACCGAATATAGTCGGTTTTCCTCACCTGCAGCTTCTTTGGACTGGTTATCTTCCTCTACTGCCTGGACCACAGTACCACTACCTCTTCTTCCTGCATTCCCTGGTCGTCTCCTCTCCCAGGCCTTGTTGTTCCTATTCAGATATTCCCTACACACTCTCTGCAAATGCCCCTCCTTGTTACAAAAGTTGCATATATATGCACGAAACTTACACTTGCTACATTATGTGCTTGTATCCACAGTGTGTACATCTGGTCTGGCTCTGTACGACCATAATTTCCTGAGTAGAAGTCTTACTTCCAAAAGCCCTTTCCAGGTTCAATATCTTCTCGAGCACTGTCCACGAAGTCATCGATTGTAGATCCAAATTTTCTGCCACCAGGTTAGGGAAATACTTCTCCTTTTCCACTGCCATGAACAACTGGTCCCTAACCCTGCCGTCCAACTGTGCTCCGAAGTTGCAGTGGTTAGCCAAAGCCTTCAATTCCGCAAATAAATCCTGTACGGATTCCTGCTGCTTTTTCGTCCTCTTCTGGAAATCCATCAAACTCCTGTGACATGATGGTTTCACCACATTTTGACGTTTAAGCAAAGCAATCAAGTCTACATAGGTCTTCGTGTGCGGTATCTCAGGTGCACACAAATTTCCGAGAACACTATATGCTTCAGAACCCAGTGAAACTAAGAGTACCGCTTTCTTGTTGGCGTCCTCCTTAATCTCTCGGTACTGAAAGTTTGCTTCCAGCAGGCTGAGCCACAGGTCCAACGAGATCTTGGCCGTGTTTAAAGGCTCGATTGACATGGTAGCCATGGCCACGGTGTAGCACACTCCACTGTTATATGCGAAGCGTCCACTCGTCCACACGACGTACCCTGCACTGTCTTGATCCTCACACCACGTCTAGTACCCAGGCTCTCTGCCAGCGATGTTTAATTCTCGTCGCCACTGTTATGGTTTTGGTCAGACAAACAATCTTCGTCCACATGGTTTTATTCTCCGCCAGTAACAACAAAACAATTATCAGGTACATGAAATATTATTAACAAGATCACAAACAAAAGAGCATCTGCTCCAAACATGCTACCTCCAACATCTGTAGTACTCAATCCCAACACCCTAAGTGTTGTGTTTTTGTATTAGGGTACCACGTGGTCTCACTACCCTAAGCTGCATCCAGCTTCAGTGCTTATCCAGTAGTACTTTACCCTAGCTTGTTCACAGTGTAAACCTTGTATCCTGTCTATGTGGACCAAAGGCTTTTAACGTAAGATAGTGTGGTAAAGTAATTATTATTATTGTTATTGGTGTAAGTGTATATGGGGGGTTGTTTATGGGATATCTGGAGCTTTACTCAATTATTCAATTATTTAATTATTTAATTTAATAACGAAGGACCACCCACTTTTGAGAAAAGAGGGAAAACTAATAAAAGTGATAATTAGAATAACACTAGAGAACCAGTGTCTATGGACAATTATTAGAAAGGATAATCACTTGAAATAATGAATGGACTGTATGATCAATTAACTAAAGTCAGAGCCTCAAACACCTACATTGGGGGGGTATTACTAGAACTTCATATACGTCTTGGAACTAGTGTGGTTCGCCACCAGTTCATTGCTGAGTAAATAATATTATGATAAAAAATACTGTAGATTCAAATATGTAAACTCAAATTGTAAATATTGATGATTATTAAATTACGGAGCTGTTACCTATCGTACGTTACAGCTAGAAACCCTAACAACAGCATGGACCTTAATTATCTAGGGCTACTACAAACTGCTGTTCTCAAGAGCGGGTCACCAGTGTAACCCCATGATAAGTACAAAGCAATTAGTGAAATCTCTCCTTTAGGACTGAAGAAATTGACATAACTATATATATATATATATATATATATATATATATATATATATATATATATATATATACATATATATATATATATATATATATATATATATATATATATATATATATATATATATATATATATATATATACATATATATATACATATATATATATATATATATATATATATATATATATATACATATATATATATATATATATATATATATATATATATATATATATATATATATACATATATATATACATATATATATATATATATATATATATATATATATATATATACATATATATATATATATATACATATATATATATACATATATATATATACATATATATATATATATATATATATACATATATATATATACATATATATATATACATATATATATATACATATATATATATATATATATATATATATATATATATATATATATATATATATATATATATATATATATATATATATATATATATATATAACTGAAAACTCACATATATAGTCCTGGGGACCATTCAGGCTTGTTTGCATATATATATATATATATATATATATATATATATATATATATATATATATATATATATATATATATATATATATGCAATTGACGATCACAAAACACTGATCATTTTATGCGGAAAATCCACAGATAAATATGAAATGAGGTGAACGTTTCGGCTTTGTTAAAGCCTTTGTCAACACCAGACTGACTAAGGAGAAGGGAGAAGGGGGGAAGATATATAGGCCGACACCTGACCACCCCATCCCAAGGGTTGGTCAGGTGTAATTAACCAAAAACAGGTATAGCTTAGCTTAGAATGGTCAAAGAGGATTAAGCGGTCAGAGAATAAGGATGAAAGATTAAAGAAAAGCCTCATGAACACACAATATATGAATATACAATTATAATGAGACATTGTAAGCCTCTCTATCAGAGTTGTTTCTTAAACTGTTGTGCAATATTATAACTTAAAAATGGATCAAGTTTGTACATTCCAGTACTAACATTAAGAAGATTTGGACACTGACTGATTAGAGCAGACTCAATCAAATTCCGTTCCACGAAATCCCCACAATTGGTAATGCTTTTTGCCCCATTCCAGTTAATATTGTGATCGCATAAACTCGTATGTAGATATAATGCATTAGACGTTTGGGCAGTTCTAATACTATAAGCATGTTGTGACAACCGCAATTGTAAGGACTTTCCTGTTTGTCCAAGGTACACAGAATCACAATCATTGCAGGGAATCGAATACACACAACCTGCTGTATCAGGGGAGTTTTTTATTAAATTGGATTTGATCGTACTATTAGTGAACACCAAATTTATATTAAGTTTCTTAAAAATCAGAGACAATTTTTCAAGTCCACTCGCATAAGGTACCACCAATGAGTTAATAATTTTTGGTTTCGCCTTAGGGACGTGATTATAAAACGTACGCTTGGCTTGTACAAACGAGAAATCCAAAAACCTCTTAGGATATTGTAAACTCTTCCCAATTTCATATATTTTAGCCAGCTCTTCATCAAAAAACTCAGGGCTGCAAACCCTCAAAGCTCGTAGAAACATTCCTGAAAATACTGCCTGTTTAACTTTACTATGATGATTCGAATAAAAATGAACATACGACCCCACGTTGGTAGGTTTCCTATACACATTAAATTTGAACTTTCTAGTGACTCTATGAATCATAAGAGTCACTAGAAAGTTCAAATTTAAAGTGTATAGGAAACCTACCAACGTGGGGTCGTATGTTCATTTTTATTCGAATCATCATAGTAAAGTTAAACAGGCAGTATTTTCAGGAATGTTTCTACGAGCTTTGAGGGTTTGCAGCCCTGAGTTTTTTGATGAAGAGCTGGCTAAAATATATGAAATTGGGAAGAGTTTACAATATCCTAAGAAGTTTTTGGATTTCTCGTTTGTACAAGCCAAGCGTACGTTTTATAATCACGTCCCTAAGGCGAAACCAAAAATTATTAACTCATTGGTGGTACCTTATGCGAGTGGACTTGAAAAATTGTCTCTGATTTTTAAGAAACTTAATATAAATTTGGTGTTCACTAATAGTACGATCAAATCCAATTTAATAAAAAACTCCCCTGATACAGCAGGTTGTGTGTATTCGATTCCCTGCAATGATTGTGATTCTGTGTACCTTGGACAAACAGGAAAGTCCTTACAATTGCGGTTGTCACAACATGCTTATAGTATTAGAACTGCCCAAACGTCTAATGCATTATATCTACATACGAGTTTATGCGATCACAATATTAACTGGAATGGGGCAAAAAGCATTACCAATTGTGGGGATTTCGTGGAACGGAATTTGATTGAGTCTGCTCTAATCAGTCAGTGTCCAAATCTTCTTAATGTTAGTACTGGAATGTACAAACTTGATCCATTTTTAAGTTATAATATTGCACAACAGTTTAAGAAACAACTCTGATAGAGAGGCTTACAATGTCTCATTATAATTGTATATTCATATATTGTGTGTTCATGAGGCTTTTCTTTAATCTTTCATCCTTATTCTCTGACCGCTTAATCCTCTTTGACCATTCTAAGCTAAGCTATACCTGTTTTTGGTTAATTACACCTGACCAACCCTTGGGATGGGGTGGTCAGGTGTCGGCCTATATATCTTCCCCCCTTCTCCCTTCTCCTTAGTCAGTCTGGTGTTGACAAAGGCTTTAACAAAGCCGAAACGTTCACCTCATTTCATATTTCTCTGTGGATTTTCCGCATATATATATATATATATATATATATATATATATATATATATATATATATATATATATATATATATATATATGCAATTGACGATCACAAAACACTGATCATTTTATGCGGAAAATCCACAGAGAAATATGAAATGAGGTGAACGTTTCGGCTTTGTTAAAGCCTTTGTCAACACCAGACTGACTCAAAGTCTGGTGTTGTGAGTCAGTCTGGTGTTGACAAAGGCTTTAACAAAGCCGAAACGTTCACCTCATTTCATATTTCTCTGTGGATTTTCCGCATATATATATATATATATATATATATATATATATATATATATATATATATATATATATATATATATATATATTCAATATAATCAATATTATCTCAAGTACAGATGGACCACTATTAAAGTAAAATCAAAATGTTGTCTCTCCCAGAATAAAGATCTACTACATGACACAACAACAAGTAAACAGACTTATCTCCCACATGTTATTCCTCCTGGTCCCTTGAAGCTATACTGACCTACATATCTGCGGGAGTCAAAATCATTGCTTCTGCCCTGCGAAAATTTGCCAAAGTTACAATATTTATTATTTCTACAATGGAGCAATATATTGTGACAAGATTAGTCTTAAACTAACTTAATGAATAGTCAATACATATTGGTATAACAAAAATACGGTAATTATTGCTTTACATAGTAATTAAAATACACATACAAAGGGGAATGATGGCATGCTCATCCAGCAATGGACTATCCCACGACAATTTGCCAGATACGGTTCACACAATTATTATTCACCTATGTTACCCACATATGATCACATATAAATCATTAGTTCCCTTGGGAAACTGAGTACACAAAGAAATAAAACAATCATTCCCACGATACGTTGGGCCTAACGCCAACAATGTAACATGAAATTATTTTACATAGAACATATAAGTATATCAATATACATACATGTAATTTATACACAATTATAAACGTACATATTAATTTATTTAATTACGTATCTTATAGAGGTACGTAACACTTCCACCTCCAAGAAAAAAAAATGCAATGGATTGAAGATCAATGGCATTTTTTCCGAAGTAAAAATGTATGACACTTGAGATTTGTGGTATTAATTACACCAAACATGTAAAAGTAATGTGACGATAATCTCTTTCAAGAGAGATTGAGCCTGCTCTTCCCTACAAAGTACGTAAATATACAAGATAATATAGAAGATACGTCCAGCAAGTATCGCCAAACGTTTTGCCCAGAGAGCAAATCGTACCCAGCACACAGTGACACCTGCTAGCTACCACCGCCGTAACCAGCAAACTGCTCGTCCTTTGCCTGCCTGTCGCTGATTGGCTGGTGTCCCGTCGCACCTGCCCTCCTCCCTCCACCACAAGTCGATGTCTGGGCTGCAGTGCTCCAGTATCGTCAGAATATCTCAGTGCTCCTTGCAGTTGACATCTCTCGCTGGTAGACTAAGCCTTGGCTTTCGTGTACTAAGGGAGGTGGCAGCTCGAAGCCAATATTCCAGCTCCATTCATACTTTATTTTGCTATCACTGTAACTCACTTGTCTTAACGTAACTTTTCATTTGCCAGTGATTATTCATATTATTTTGTTTGTTGACTTGTCTTTTATATTTTTATGTGCTTAACTTTATTCATGTCTTGTTTTTCTAAAGTAATTAAAATTGCATTGTTAAATTTACTTGTGTTTTGTGTGTCTTCCCATTACCTTACCACAGACGAAAGCTCCAGCTTTTCTCTTTTTTTTTCTATTATGTGACGAGGCCCTGCCCCTAGCTTTTGGAACAGCCGAACACCAACGCTTCACCGTCACATTAAAGTGGGGGCCTGCCCTAGGAGCTTCACTCAGGTACTGGTGCCAAGTAGTAATTTATGGTAAGCGTATTTGGCTTTAGTAACGTAGCTTTTTTCTATTTTTCATATTCAGTCTTATTTTTATATGGTGCTGTGTGTATTGTGCATTCCGAGAGTAGCATATGGTGAAGGTGAGACAACTTTGGATTACGTGGTGACTGTAGGCCTCAGTCATTCTCTTAATTGGTATCTCTCCCTCCGTGTTATTACTCGTGTTTACCATCTTTTGTCCCTAGGATTTCTCATATTTTCGACAGATCATCATATTGGTACCCTGGTACTGTGGTCTGCCCCCGGGTCAAGTGCACCTAATCTTCTGCAATCTGACAGTAGGAGGATAAAGAGGGCCATAGTTCCTCTAGCACGAACTTTAGTTGCTGAATTTGGACCTCAGCAGCAGTTCTCGTCACCAGTTGACACCTCGCACCCCTACATGTCGGTCAGAGATGATGATATTTACATTGGTAGGGAATTAGCTTTCTTTTTCAGAGCACAAAAGTTCGCTAATTCTGTAAGTATAATATTAATTTCAGTGGGAAAACTTGCTTATGTCCTATAGAGACTCGGCAAGGTATGCCTACATTCTTGGACTACCAATTTTACTTTTGAGACAATTAACTGTTTCATTTGTTTTAGAAACTCAGTTTCGCTTGTTTAGTAGGATTTTCTTGCCCTTATCCTCTTACATGAGTACCGGGTACAAGATTTCCTGCGACCTTGATTTAATTAATCATTTATCATCTTGTAATTAACATTAATTGTTAAAGATTCCACAGGATAGGTACCAGTTGCCACGTTGTCCTGTTTCTGACATTCACCATATCACAACAGTATATTCGTTGTGCATTTAGTTGCTAATTTCACCATGTTTCGTTGTCCAAGCTTTCCATGCAGATCCAGCAGGTGCAATAGGGACTTTAAGTCATGCCAAGAGGACTGAATTACAAACTCTTGCACATGAGTATCAACTAGCAGTTCCCCACCAAGCCAACAAAAGTGAAATACATAACCTGTTACTGGATCATTTCTTAGAGCAAGGTAAGATAGACTCTGAAACTCACGAAACTTACTTTATTGCAGGTAAAACTGATTTGGCAACGATGAAACTCAAAGTAGAGCTGGCCAAGATTGAACGCGAGCAGCAAAGAGAAGCCCTCGAGCAACAAGAACGAGCAGCTGCCATAAGAAAGGAAGAACAAGAACGTGAAATCGCCCTAAAAGAACGTGAAATCGTCATAAAGGAACGTGAAGCTGCCTTGAGGAAAGAAGAACAAGAACGTGAGGTTGCAATACTCCGTGAGCGGGAACGAGTACAGCTTGAAACAAAACAACGCCAATTGGAGATGCAACACGAATATGACAAACAACAAGCAACTTTGACTATGGAATGTCGTCAACGAGAATTCGTGTTGGAAACTTCACACCTCGCTCAACGCCAGCAAGCTACCGCCAATCTTCCCATCAGTTTCAATATATCACATGCAAGTAAGTTAATGCCACCATTCGTAGAAACAGAAGTTGATGTGTTTTTCACCACCTTTGAAACCCTTGCTAATCAACTTAGTTGGCCTGCCGGCCAATGGGCAACCCTTCTCAGAGTACATCTTACAGATAGAGCTGCAGTTACACTCAGTACTTTGGCGTCTGAGAATGACTACCAGACTCTGAAACAAGCAGTGTTGGACGCCTACCTTCTCTCCACCGAAAGTTATCGAAGGAAATTCCGTGACCACCTGAAGGCAAGTACCACTACCTTTCTCGAGTTTGCTAATACCAAAAGGAGATATTTTATGAAATGGCTGGAAGCAGCACATGTCTCTACCTTTGCAGAACTCGTCAACCTTATGCTAGTTGAAGAATTCTTGAGGCGTGTGCCGCCTCCTGTCCGTCTATATTTAGCATATAAAGAAGAAACCGACTACCTAAAGTGTGCTAAGTCGGCTGACACTTACAGCCTCATCCACCGGCTGACACCAGAACCATCATCCAGTAAGAAGTCGTGGTACAGTTACGAGAAAGTGAGTACCGATCAAGCTGGCTCGCAATTGTTCTGTAAGTATTATAGACTCTATGGACATACCATAGATAAATGTGGTAAGTCTTAATACAAAGGAACCACCGAAACGCCAAAACCCAAACCAACTCCTCCTAAGTCCGGTAAGCCTGTGATGAATGTTGGTGTTCATGTTAATGATATTTCTCTTTTCAGTAAACACCTGTATACTGGAACTGTCTCTGCCAACGGTTCAAATCCGGAGGGACGTTTCAAATTGAAGATCTTGAGGGACACAGCGGCTCTACAATGGATTATTTTGAAGTCGGCTGTGCCCAACATCGCCTACACCGGAGAAACTGTCTTCATCACTGACCTCACTGCTACCACTCCTTATCCTCTCGCCAGAGTCCACCTGGATTGTCCCTTCGTGAGCGGAGAAGTCCAAGTCGCCATCAGGGAAAAGCCTTTTCCCATGCCTGGAGTGCAACTTCTCCTGGGCAACGACTTGGCAGAAGACCTGCAACCGACCAACCTGATCGTCATGGACAAACCCCAGGTGTGTACCTCTGTGACGGATAATCCTATTTTTGAGTATGTTCCAGCAAAGGTTCAAGAGAGTCATGAAGTTTCTCCTCCGGTTTTAGTGACCACCCGTGCACAAGCCGCACGAACACAGCCAGCTGACTCTACTGCTACCGCTGTCCCTCAAGACCCTCAGAAACTACCCCCGAATCTGACCAAGTTGGAGTTCTGTAAGTTACAGAGGGAAGATCTTACCTTAACACCATTATTTTTCCAGGCTGAGACTCAACCTGACAGTATTCCTGGATTCTTCCTAGAGAACGAGTTGCTCTACCGCAGATATAGACCCAGTAAACTGAAGGAGGAGGACGATTGGGCCAACGTCGAACAACTAGTGATTCCTGCCAGCCTGCGGCCCACTATTCTACACCTGGCCCACGGAGCACTCTCCCACTACGGATTTAACAAGACTTACCATGGAATCCGTCAAGACTACTACTGGCCAGGTATGGTAAATAGCGTCAAACAGTGTCATAAAATAAAATAATAAAATAAAATGTTTAATTAGGTAAGGTACATACATACAATAAATTTTTACAAAGATTGGTTGACTTATAGGTAGAGCTAGTACATACAATGCCTAAAGCCACTATTACGCAAAGCGTTTCGGGCATGATAAACTTAAATGACAAGCTTAATACTAATTGAGCATAATGAGTAGAATGAAAACAAGAAATGAAAACATAGATGAAAAAGCAGCACAAATACAATTATGTCGACAAACAGCGCTCTTTAAAAAAAACCAGACATTGGTTGACAATAGAAGGGTAAGGTAGGTTACAGGGAAATTATTCGGTATAGCTTCGTTTTTAACTTAAACTGGTTGAGAGAGGTACAGTCTTTAACATGGTTGGGAAGGTCATGTCAGATGGCAGGTAAACCGAACATCTCTATTCCCAGAGCACCACTGATTCCCATACAGGTGCCTGCGGAACCTTTCCACAGACTTATTTTAGACTGTGTTGGTCCTTTACCTCGGACCAGTTCAGGTAACGCCTATATCTTAACCATCCTGTGTCCTACCACCAGATTCCCCATAGCAGTTCCAGTAAAGAACATTACGGCTGCTACGGTTGTGAAACACTTATTGAAGATCTTCACCCAGTATGGATTTCCAAGGGAGGTTCAGAGCGACTGTGGCACCAACTTCACCAGTGATCTCTTCAAGAGGACACTGGAGGAGTTCAACATCAAACAGGTATTGTCCAGCCCCTATCATCCTGCTTCACAGGGTTCTCTTGAGCGTAGTCATCAGACTATTAAAGCACTCCTGAAGAAGTTTTGTAATGAAACCTCTAAGGATTGGGATAAGCAAATTGCCCTAATATTATGTATCTATAGAAGTCTTCCCAATGAGTCCCTAGGAGTATCTCCTTATGAGATGCTCTACGGACGTAAGTGCCGTACTCCCCTCAAGGCTTTCAAAGACTCTCTACGTGATGCCACCTTCAGTGAGCATCAGAATGTGCCCCAGTTTCTTCAAAACCTACAACACATTCTAGAGAGAGTCCACAGTTTTGCCCAAGATAATCTATTGAAAGCACAGGAGAGGATGAAGACTCATTACGACCAGACCAGCAAAGTAAGAAAATTTAAGCCGGGAGACTTCGTACTTGCTTATTTTCCTATCCCAGGTTCTCCTTTACAAAACAGGTTTTCAGGACCCTACCGCATCAAGGAGTGCAGAAACAACCATAACTACGTTCTAGAGACTCCAGATAGGCGGCGGAAGACCCAGTTGTGCCACGTCAACCTCCTGAAGCTATATAACGGTACTCCTCCCACTGTCTTAACATTATATTCTTCCTTTAAGGAGCCATACATCCACAGTGAGACCTTCCCTGCTTCTCCTCCCGAAAGCACTGACAAGGAGTCAGCGCTTTCTAATTCGGAAATCCTTACTGATCTTCCCAACTATTTTCAGGACAATCATAGTGCACCTCTCGTCAAGATCTTCAAAGAACATCAGGAGTTGTTCCGAGATGACCCCCAAGAGTGTAATGTTACCCAGCACGACATCCAACTGCTCCCCGACACCCGGCCGATTCGTCAACCCTTCTACCGAATCAGCCCTAGCAAGAAGGAAGTCATGCGTGCTGAGGTGCAGTACCTCTTGGATCATGGACTGGCTACACCTTGTGAGTCCCCCTGGGCCTCACCCTATATCTTGGTGCCAAAACCCCAAGGTAAGGTGAGACTTTGCACTGACTACCGTAAGTTAAATAATGTGACTGTCAAGGATGCATACCCCTTGCCAAGGATAGATGACATTCTTGACGCCATTGGTAATGCCCAGTACTTGTCCCAAGTGGACTTGCTTAAGGGGTATTACCAAGTGTGTTTAACGGAGCGAGCCAAAGAAATATCTGCCTTTATCACTCCTTTTGGACTTTTCAGATATGAACGCCTTCCTTTCGGAGTATGTAATGCCCCGGCCACCTTTCAGAGAGCTGTCAACCGTGTCATCCAGGGCTTGGATAACACGTACGCCTATTTGGATGATATCGTCGTAGCATCCAACACCTGGAGTGAACATCTGCTCCAGCTGCGACGACTGTTCGCCAAGCTCCTGACAGCCGGCCTCACCATCAACCTGGGCAAGTCCACCTTCGCGAAAGGTAAAGTGCGTTATCTGGGTCATGTAATTGGGAGTGGCAGCCTAGCTCCGTTAGACTCACACACTCAAGCCATCCAGCATTATCCACAGCCTACCACCAGGAAGCAGCTCCTGCGCTTCCTTGGTCTTGCCTCCTACTACCGTAGGTTTGTGAGAAATTTCAGTACAGTCACCACGCTTTTAATCATTTTAACCAGTCCCAAGAAACGGTATAATTGGACCATGCAGCAAACCGTTGCTTTCGAACAACTCAAATTCCTCCTCTGTTCTAATCCCATTCTCGCCTCGCCAGATATCACCAAGCCTTTCGTCCTTCATGTCGACGCCAGTGGTATCGGCATTGGTGGTGTCCTGATGCAGCAACGAGGCGAGGAGGTTCTACCTGTCAGCTACTACAGCTACAAATTGAAACCCCACCAGAGAAACTACAGCACTATTGAAAAGGAGCTACTATCCATCGTCCTGAATCTCCAGCACTTTGCTCCATACCTACAAGGTGCCAGGTCTACCACCATCTTCTCAGACCACAACCCTCTCCGCTTCTTACATCAAGCCCAATTCACTAACCAGCTTCTTCTACGATGGGCTTTATATCTACAAGATTTCAACCTGGAGATCCGCTATATCAAGGGTTCTGACAACATCATAGCCGACGCCCTCTCCAAAGTTTATGAAGTAGAAGCAACTCCACCTATTACTCCACCACATGACAACGTACTTCTTCCAGAACCGCAGGCTTCGGGGGAAAGTTGTGACGATAATCTCTTTCAAGAGAGATTGAGCCTGCTCTTCCCTACAAAGTACGTAAATATACAAGATAATATAGAAGATACGTCCAGCAAGTATCGCCAAACGTTTTGCCCAGAGAGCAAATCGTACCCAGCACACAGTGACACCTGCTAGCTACCACCGCCGTAACCAGCAAACTGCTCGTCCTTTGCCTGCCTGTCGCTGATTGGCTGGTGTCCCGTCGCACCTGCCCTCCGCCCTCCACCACAAGTCGATGTCTGGGCTGCAGTGCTCCAGTATCGTCAGAATATCTCAGTGCTCCTTGCAGTTGACATCTCTCGCTGGTAGACTAAGCCTTGGCTTTTGTGTACTAAGGGAGGTGGCAGCTCGAAGCCAATATTCCAGCTCCATTCATACTTTATTTTGCTATCACTGTAACTCACTTGTCTTAACGTAACTTTTCATTTGCCAGTGATTATTCATATTATTTTGTTTGTTGACTTGTCTTTTATATTTTTATGTGCTTAACTTTATTCATGTCTTGTTTTTCTAAAGTAATTAAAATTGCATTGTTAAATTTACTTGTGTTTTGTGTGTCTTCCCATTACCTTACCACAGACGAAAGCTCCAGCTTTTCTCTTTTTTTTCTATTATGTGACGAGGCCCTGCCCCTAGCTTTTGAAACAGCCGAACACCAACGCTTTACCGTCACAGTAATAAGAACACATTTCTGGGCAAAAATGAAAACACTCCAAATATATTCTTACATGAAACTCAGAAATTTCAGTCTTATGACTATGTTCTACATATGTTTCACTGGAGTATGCACATTTATCTCTCCAGGGTACTATCTCCTTTATTTCACTTTGTTTCAGATCATATTTCACACACCTATCTACAACATTATCCTCATTAGCATGAATAGAATTGTCAATAAACGTAGCTGCTTGCACACAGTTATCACGACAATTTATCTTTCTTTCTGTTTCTACTATTTCTCTAAGATCAGTCCCATATGTCCATGTGATTCCTTTTCCACATGGTGAATTTTTCCAAACAGACTCCATTTTCCATTACTCTCTTTTTCTGGAGCTGAACTGCTTAATTGAAGCTGACTGGATGTTGAGTAGATTTGGGACTTCTCCTGGGTATGCTCTGACAAAGACATCTGCTCTTCATCACTCTTGATCCTCTGTGGAACACATACTCTCACCCAATGGATACTAAAATTAGAGAAATTAGCATTAAACCTCACAATTATGTATAAAACTTTCCCATTCATAAAACCTTCCGAATCACAACACAACAACTTAGCAAACCTTTGACCTTCAAACCAAGAAATACAACCCAAGATAAGTGCAAAGGCTACCTGATCGAACTGACTCAGATGATCCATAAGGAACACAGAAACCAATTTCCTCATAACTCTGTCATAACGATCAGTGAAAGAAAACAGGCATATATGCCTAGGCACCATATCTCAATCATAACTCTCAAGACAAGTTCACACCCCCTGATGGTGGACTTGAACACAACACACACTTTCATCAACCTTCTAGTCTTCCAAAAGACTAAATAAAACATGCCAAAAACTTGACAAACCTCACCATCAGTTCCCAAGTGATTTACGCCTGATGACAAACAATCAACCAAGAGGTTTAAGGGTCTTAACATCTTGAAGATGAACAGCAGATTACCTGGGAAACACCCAAGGACAATCTGAAACCCTTCACAATGATTAACACTAGGTAGGATAACCTTATCCCCCAGCTTGAAATACACACCTGGAGCCTCAAACATCTGCTCTCCAGTATGATTTAATCCTTCACCCACAATATGACTCTGAAAGTCAACTCCAATATGACTCTGAAAGTCAACACCACACTTGAGTGGAACATACTTTTATCACTCGTGCATCAAAATAAACTGGATCTGAATATAGACACTGCTCTAGTATAACTCACCACTTCTTCAGAACTGGATGCACACCCTACTTGAGTAAACTCTCTCTGCTCAACCACAAGGCTGGACAAAGATGTCCCACAGTCCATTCCTTCACAAGAAAATGGCTCCTGCAGAATAAAAATAGATTTCAACATCCTACACACACTCTGACTCATTGTACACAATGAGAAATACTTACTCCACATGGAATAAGAATCACAACTCCGCAACTTAGATCCAAATGCTACCTTACCACTCACAATGGTTTTACCAAAATTTCCTCCCATGACTTCTGGAGCTGCTCGGAGTACTGTCTGCTCACAATCAATAATAACACTACTAAGCTGGGTCACATCCTCACAGACAACTGCAGTGGGAGGCTCAATGGGTCTCCATCTACTCAACAGAAGCTGATCCTCTGGCTGCTTTCCCACACTCTCCAGAACTGGATCTACAGTACAGACTGTCTCCTTGCTTCTCTCTGAAATCTTAGGGTCAGTTCTACTCAATGCACATAAGTTAAGGGAATCTGAAACGAGCGGGCAAGTAACAGGTCGTTTGACCTCCTCCCCTATACTATCACCTTGACTAGGGTGAGGCGGGGCCTCTACAACAGACTTACTCTCGACAACTGATTCTAAACTTGGAGTGAGCGGGAATACTTCTGCCAACCCGACATCTTGTCCTAAACCATTCACTTGGCTAGAATACAATAGAGTCGTGGCTTTTAAGTTTCTCTCAACTCCTGGCACAACGTTCGTAGTGAGCGGGCAAGACAATGGTACATGGACATCCTTTCCCAATTTATTGGAATAAAGCAGAGTCATAGTATCAGGCTTACTCTCAACAACTAAGTCGGCCACACAGGAATCTGGAACAACCACATCCCACTTCTCCACTGAAGGGGTACTGGTTACTGGAACAAATGCTTGAATAACAACATTAGAACTGACAACTGGATTTATAATAGTACTGACATCAGCACAGGTAGAATGGACAAAACCATCTTCTACAACAGGTTGTTCATTCATAGAACTAATTTCAGCACCGGCAGAATAAACATGGTCTGCAACTGGCTGTTTACACAAACGGGGATCAATCTCACCCACAACATGATTTATGGCCACATCATTACCCAATATAACATCCACACCTGGGATGGGCAACTGTGTACTAACACCCACAGTGCATAAACTTGGTGTAATGGTGGATCTGAAATTAATGTCTATTAGAGGTACAGTCTTACATCCTGCAACACTCTGAAGAACTACAAACTTTCCAGTCTCTCTCTTTTCCACATCAGAAAGAATACTGGATGAAATTATGGTTTGGGAAGCACCTGTATCACGAAGAATAACCACTGGCTTCCACTTCCCATTAATACACAAAACTTCACCTGAAGACATATATGGTGAATACTGTTTCACCCAATTGGGGTTTACAGTTACATGTTTATTAGTAAATTTATTTTGCACACCTCTACAATAAATGAGACCAGTTGGTCGTAACCCAGGGTGCAATATAAAACATGAATTAATTCCATGGCCTTTTCTCTTACAATGGGAACAGGACCTTACAGTGGACACACTGGTAGAACCAACTGTAGGTTTAGAAGTAACCTTATTATTATTTGACATTCCTGACAATGAAGTAGCAGGGTTAGGTTTTGTAAGAGAAGAGCTCATGGGAGTAACTGGAGCACTAGGACTGGATGGATTCTGATAAGGAGTTCGGTGAGCATTATAATTTACTCTACGACTAGACTTAGGTGAAGTGGCCGTAAACTGGGCCTTAGTCAACAACTCGTGCTCATCCGCGAGCTTTGACAGCTCATAAATGTCTGTTACCTTCTTTTGTTCTGACATAAAAGTAGACAACTTGTCTGGGAGACATGACAATACTTCTTCCATGATAAGAAGATTCTTTAGAGCATCAAACTCAGTTACTGAAAGTAACTTTAACCATCTGTTGCAAAAATTCGTCTTTTGACGAGTAAAATCTGCTATTGTCTGATCGCTTACCTCCTTAGGTTCCGAAACTTTTGCCTGTGTGCCTCTGGATTTAATTGATACACATTTAAGATGCTTTTCTTTACAAATTCATAATCAAAGGTATGAGCGTCAGGTAGGGATGTAAAAACCTCCTGACTACGCCCTTTAAATTGAGACTGCATGATGGCTACCCATTGATCCCTTGGCCAGTTCATACTGATTGCAATCTTATAAAAATGTGCAAAGAAAACCTCAGGATCTTCCTCATTAAACTTGGGTAACTCTATATACTTATTCATCCTTATGGGATTATTATCACTATTTGTTGAAACATTACTAGTATTTCCATGCCCAGCTGCCATACGCTGTGTTTCAAGCCTGAAATTAGTGTCAGCCATTTGTTGTTGAATCTCTAATTGTTGCTTCTTTGTGGCTTCTAGTTGCAACTGTGCCATAACCACTAAACGCCTAGTCTCAAGCTCCCTCTGCTGAGCTTCAGCCTCTAATATTTGCTGTTGCTTTTGAGCTTCAATCTCTAATAGTTTCTGTTCCTTTTGAGCTTCAAGCTCTAATTGACGAGCTTCTAACTCAAGATGCTTTAACGTCATCTGATCATTCGACTCCTCTCTTAACTCCTATAGAATTTCTTCGTCTAACTCTCCATTCTCAACAAAATGCGTCACAATGACTTTCACAAGTTGGGCTTTAACCATTCTATTGTTGGCGGTCAAATCCAACTGATTTGCCATTTGTACTAACTCAGACATTTTTGGCTCTTAATTCCCTCAAAGTCTGGATGAGCCAACAACGACAACACTTGACTCTCCATCGTTACTAACACTTGGCACTTGATTCACAACAAAAATTAAAACAATGGCACTGCACTACACTTCACTGTAAAATTGTCACAACACTGAAAATTCGCTTGGCCTCACTGCACAAACAAAATATATAGCATGACTTACCTCAAAATCGTGAAACGTTGTTACTTGACACACAGGAAGGCTTGCTTGGCACATGGAATAGTTCTTAAGAAACACACTGGTACCTAGGAAGGCAAGGTTAGATTAGCACAGTTAAGTTTAAGTGGGAACAATATTTCCCGGCACAGGCCCCCATAACTCTAGTTACCTATCGTACGTTACGGCTCGAAACCCTAACAACAGCATGGACCTTAATTATCTAGGGCTACTACAAACTGCTGTTCTCAAGAGCGGGTCACCAGTGTAACCCCGTGATAAGTACAAAGCAATTAGTGAAATCTCTCCTTTAGGACTGAAGAAATAGACATAACTATATATATATATATATATATATATATATATATATATATATATATATATGTATATATAACTATATATATATATATATATATATATATATATATATATATATATATATATATATATATATATATATATATATATAGACAACAAATTCTCTTTTATTATACTTACTGAAACGTGGTTGAAAGAGGATACTACTCAACTCTTTAACATGCCTAACTACTCGGCAATTCACAACTGTCGTCAAATTCAGAGAGGTGGTGGTACTGCTCTTTACTACCACCAAGAACTAACATGCTTAAAAATAATTAGAACTAGAGACTGCTGTGGGGAGTATATCTTCGCCACTTTCAGAGTCAAGGGTGCTGAGTCTGTCCTGTCTGTGGGTGCAGTCTATAGAATTCCTAACACTGATGTGTCCGAATTCAATTCAAACCTTAGAAATCTAATACGAGATAACAGACTGAACAAAAACCATCTAATTATCGCAGGGGACTTTAATATTGACCTCTGCGAGCCTGAACACCCTACTGCTGTTAGCTTCCTCAACTGTATGAATTCCTGCTTCCTCATACCCTTAATCACTAGACCAACTAGAATCACTGATAGTACTGCTACGACTCTAGATCACATCTGGACCAACATAACCTCTCCGCTTACTTCAGGTATAATCACCGATAGCACTACAGACCATAATTACCCCACATTTCTCTTAACAAACATTATCAAACCACCTCTTGAGTCAAGAGAGTTAAGCTTTAGGCTGCACAATGAAACTGCTATAAACAATTTTATAACTGCTGCTGATAATGTCAACTGGGAGTCCGAGTTAGGTAACAGGGGACATCAACCTAGCAGTGCAATCTTTTCTTCAAACAACTCTTAGCCTTTATAACACCCACTGTCCTATGCTTACAAAACAAGTCACAAACAAAAGACTTAACAATCCTTGGCTTACAAAGGGAATACTTAAATCCATTAACAAAAAACACGACCTTGAGAAGAAGTATAGGTTAGGAACCGTCTCCAAAGAATTCTCAAAAAATTACTCGTTATTGCTATCTAAAATAATTAGACGAGCCAAAACTAAATACTATGAAGATAAATTTACCCAAATAAAGAGCAACATTAAAAAAACTTGGAGCACAATTTCACAAATATTGGGATCAAAGAAGATTTTAAATAACAAACCAACACTCCTGTCCAATAACGTTGGTCAGCTTTCAGCCTCTGATTCTGCTATTGAGTTCAATAGGTTCTTCTCTTCCATTGGGTCATCCCTTGCAAATGATATTCCATCTTCCAGTACTGATGTTAAGGACTATCTTACAGGTAACTATCCACAGTCTCTGTACCTAAAGCCTACTATTTCTACTGATGTCAATGAGATAATCCTTTCCCTTAAAACCAAGTCTAGTGCCCTCGAGGAGATACCAACTTTAATTTACAAAAAAGCCTCCAGATCTTTAGCCCCTGCTATTGCATTGCTCTTCAACAAGTCACTTGAACTCCAAACCTTTCCTGACATTCTAAAAAAAGCAAGAGTAACCCCTGTCCACAAATGTGGTGATCTCACAGATGTTGCGTACTTTGCGTATTATCTGCTGCGTACATCTCTGCTGCTACCATGCAAAACAATTCTAAGCTCGGCAAGGCCGCAAAGAATGATAGCACACCTATCAGGATGAACCCAACCAGCCAAGCTAGCAACAGGAATAACGCGGCTGTCTCCCCCTTAGTGGCTACCGGGGGCAGTACCGACCCTCCCTGCGTCAACAATAACAAACCTTCCCAGCCGGTCCGTCTAATTACCAAAAACTACCACATACTACACACGCTTCAGAAAACTTCCTGGCAATACGTTAGTAATGAATAAATATGATATATTTACTCATTATAATGTTGGTGCTGAATGTACAACACGAAAAAACATAATTTTAATCTGAAAAAGTATCTTTTTATAAAGAAATTAGACGAAAATAAAAAGCTGGTGACGCCAAATCAAGTCGACGATCCAAGCTTCGGTTAGGTTAGGTTAGGTTTGGTTAAGTTAGGTTAGGTTAGGTTAGGTTAGGTTAGGATAGGTTAGGATAGGTTAGGTTAGGTTAGGTTAGGTCAGCCTAACTTAATATATCATATTTATTCATTACTAACATATTGCCAGGAAGTTTTCTGAAGCGTGTGTAGTATGTGGTAGTTTTTGGTAATTAGACGGACCCTTCCCAGCTGATTGAAGCGTCGTCACTGACTCGAGCCTTACAACAGTTATGTAACCATATGGAGCAACTTAAACGAGCTGCCTCCCCATGTTCTGACTTTAAGCGTCTCGCTGATAATCCATGGCTCAGATTATTGACTCAAATACATGATGACCAAAAGTCTATAATCCGAGAGCAGTCGGACCTGATAATGAAGCTTCAGAGTGATGCTTTGGCCATGCACAAGATTAACCAAGATCTGTCTGCCAGAGTCGGCCACCTCGAACAGGAATTAAGCTCTCTTCAGATCTCGGTTACTAACTTTAAACCAGCAGAAACCTCTAAGAAGCAAGAAGAGATGCTACAAAAGTTAGAGAACCATTTTAACTCCCTACAACAGCAACACACTGCAACCCAAGACGAATCAGACCAACTTAAGCTCCTTGATTCTGTCATCATCTCATCACATGATTTTCTCCATGAAACTGACAGAGAAGACTGTACTGCCATCGTGATCCAGGAACTGCGTACTAAGTTGAATTATTCAATCGAAGCAAGAGACATTAAGTCAGCTTATAGAGTGGGTACCAAATCATCTGGTACAAACAACAGAAAGATACGGGTGAAGTTAGATAGCTGCTCCCGCAAGTCAGACCTTATCACTACTGCAGTCGCTAGGAAATCCAATGTTTATGTGAACGAATGTCTTACCAGATTCAGACAAAATCTCTTATTTAAACTACGTGGAATTTGCAAAAGATCCACTGCTATTAAACATTGTTTTGTGCGCGATGGTAAAATAATAGCTAGGAAGACTGACTCTGGAAAAACTTATGTCATAACCACTGAAGCACACCTCACTTCTTTCCTGGATGACTGTGGGATATCAGCTGAATAACCAGAACATAATTTGTAGTCTCACATAAAACCAAAGTGTACTTAAGCTCTGCCTTTCCTTTCCAAAGGTGTTTATTTTTATTTGTATTTTATTTTTTTTGTTTGTCATCTTTGCCTGTTTTATACTCTTAATTATTTGTTCTTAGTTAATCCCCTTGTCACTAAACCTAGGGCTTTTTATTACCCTGTTAATTAACCATTACTAAGCTAATTATCTTCAAGATCATTTTTTTTATGAATATTATTTTTCTTATTATTTTTTTATTTTACATTTATATTGTCAGTCTCTACTGATTTTTTGTTTTTTATTTTATGTAACTTCTGTGTCCTTCCTGGCTATCTATTGGATCTTTATTTTACTTCTAAATTGTTACTATTTTATTGTATTTGCTTTTATTCTTGTGTTTTGCTTTATCGTGTATCTTGTATCGTGATCCCTCTGCATCTCTATGCACACTGATATTGATCCTGATCAAAATCTTCTGTCTCATATCTACACCAACCAGCACATTGATCATCATTATTGCAAGTATTTCACAGCACACCAGGCTAAAAACAAACTCCAAAATAGCACCTGTCTATCAGTTTATAACCAAAATGTTAGATCACTTGGTAAACATTTTGACGATTTAAATGCATTACTCACAGCACTAGGTACTAACCTATCGTTCATTATTTTAACAGAAACTTGGCTAAATAAAGACTATACCCAACTCTACAACTTAGCTGGTTATAAAGCCATTCATAACTGTAGGCCTAATAAAAAAGGTGGTGGCACAGCTATATATTACCGAGATACATTTATCTGCAACAGTGTTATTAGTGACAGAGATGACTACTGTGAATATACTTTTGCTCAGTTTACAATTAAATCCCTTAAATCCTCTTTGACTATTGGAGCCATCTATAGATTTCCCAATACTAACATAGCTTCTTTCTCAGACAACCTAAGGAATCTTATTATAAACAACAATCTCAACAAAAACCACATCATTCTGGGAAGAGACTTTAATATTGACCTGGGTCAACAAAATTGCTCTCAAGTTGACTATTTCCTTAACAGCATGAACTCCTGTATGCTAATCCCCACAATCACCAAACCTACCCGAGTCACTCAAACATCAGCCACTACCTTGGACCACATATGGACAAACATAACAGCTCCCCTTGTATCTGGTATAATCTACGACAGAACAACTGACCACTATCCTACCTTTCTCATAGCGGACATGGACATTACACCACCAAAAAGCAAGAAACTTTCATTTAGGCTACACAGTGAATCAGCTTTAGACAATCTTACAGAGGCACTTTACAATATTAACTGGGATTCTGAATTCAATAATACCCATGATATAAATTCATTAGCTAACCTCTTCCTCTCCAAAACTCTAAGCCTCTACAACCTTCATTGTCCCCTTCTTACCAAGCAAGTAACTGACAAAAGATTAAACAATCCATGGCTCACAAGTGGCATTCTCAACTCAATCAACAAGAAACATGAATATGAAAAGAAAGTTAGGATTGGCCTAGTTTCAAAGGAAGTAGCTAAAAGGTACTCATCAATGCTTACCAGTATCATAAGAAAGGCAAAACTTGCATATTATGTGAATAGATTCAATGAAGCAAAAGGCAACATGAAAAGCACTTGGAAAACAAAATCTAGTATCCTAGGAACTAAACAACACTCACATAACCAAATAAAACTCTACAAGGGTGGGGATATACCGTCAACTGATTTAGAAATGGCAAATGAATTTAATAGTTTCTTTTCATCGGTTGGTGCTAATCTTGCCAGTAAAATCCCACAGACTCAGACACATATTAACACATATCTCTCAGGCAGCTATCCAAACTCTCTTCTCCTTTCACCGATCAGCCCGGCAGATGTTGTGTCCATCATACACTCTCTAAAAACCAAGGCAGGGAACACCAGTGAAATTCCGTCCATTGTGTACAAGAGAGCCTCCCATGCCCTTGCCCCACCCATTGCACTACTGTTCAACAAATCTATAGAGTGTCACACCTTCCCTGATATCCTCAAAAAAGCAAGAGTAACGCCAGTCCATAAAGGAGGCAATCCGGCGGACATAAACAATTATAGACCAATATCAAATCTACCCATTCTTTCAAAAATATTTGAAAAAATTATTTACAAACAGGTCTATTCCTACCTCGTAAAATTCGATATACTCAGCCCCTGCCAGTTTGGCTTCCGGTCCCAAAAGAGCACCAACGATGCAATTATCAGTCTCCTTGACGTTATCTACTCAGCCCTTGACAAAAATGAGTTTCCGATTGGACTCTTCATTGACCTAAGAAAAGCCTTTGATACTGTTAATCACAACTACCTTTTACTTAAACTCCAGCATTATGGAATCCGAGGCCTTGCCCTTGACTACATCCGATCCTATCTTAGTGAGAGACACCAATATGTAACCATCAATGATACAACTTCTTCCACTCTACCAATTACCGTTGGAGTGCCACAGGGCAGCATCTTAGGACCTCTTCTATTTCTTATATATATAAACGATCTGCCTAATGTCTCTAATATTCTCAAACCTATATTGTTTGCTGACGATACTACCCTTATCTATTCAACCCTCAACCCACATACACTAAATAATGTTGTGAATAATGAATTAAAAAAAGTCCACTTATGGATGTCAACGAACAAACTAACATTAAACATCGAAAAGACTTACTACATCTTATTTGGAAGCAAATCATCAAATGCAATTCAGCTACAGATAGACAACATTAACATCAGTAATAAAAATGATGACAAGTTTCTTGGCTTATTCCTAGACAAGAGACTCAACTTCAGCACCCACATTCAACACATAACTAAGAAAGTCTCTAAGACAGTTGGTATACTCTCCAAAATCAGATATTATGTTCCTAACTCTGCTCTACTCTCACTATATTATGCACTAATCTACCCCTATCTTAATTATGGTATCTGTGCATGGGGGTCTACCACTGCAAACCACCTTAAGCCCATCATCACACAGCAAAAATCTGCTATCAGAATAATAACTAACTCTGCTTTCAGACAACACTCAGCTCCCTTGTTTAAATCCCTAAATTTGCTAAATATTATCTCCCTCTACACATTCTCTTGTGTCAACTACATTTACAAAACCCTGTTCTTAAATGCAAACCATGCTCTGAAACTCTCCCTGGACAGATGTAATAGGACCCATTATCACCACACCAGAAATAAATATCTCTTTTGATATCCCCAGGGTCAAGCTTAATCTGTGTAAACACTCTATGCAAATTAAGGGACCTAGTCTATGGAACTCACTCCCTAGTGAATTGAAAAACTGTAAAACTTTTGCCTTATTTAAAAGCAAAACCAAAAAGTACCTAATTTCATCTTCTTAGTTTCCTACACTGAGCTTTAAATTTGCTCTGTACCTAGTGTTACCCAATCTCCTAATTTTTATGTAGTATCAAACAACCTTATCATTGTGTTCATTGCTCTCTTCTTTTATGTGCTAGCCATATGCTGTATTGTGACTACCAATTTTTGTCAACTACCATTCTAGCTGTCATTGCAATCAATCTTATATTGTTTCTGCTGTATTGTGCCTACCAATTTTTGTCAACTACCATTCAAGCTGTCATTGCAATCAATCTTAGCTACCTATGTGCTTTAATATACTGTACCTACAATTTTCTCTCATCTTCTTTTTTTCATTCCATGTAACTGTTAACCTTTTTTTGTCTATAAATTTTGCAAGTATTTACCTCCTTAAAATTTTCTTAGATTAAGGACCCGCCCGAAACGCTGCGCGTACTAGTGGCTTTACAAGACTGTAATTACCATATTATGTATCCTCACATTCACAATGTACATTCTTGTATATGCATAAATAAATAAATAAATAAATAAATAAATAAATAAATAAATTCACAGGAACATACTGGAGCCTGTCAGTAAGGTAAGATTTGAGGTATTGCAGGGAGTGTCCTCTGACTCCATAATGATGTAATTTAAGAAGAAGGTTTTGGTGGTTGACAGTTTCAAAAGCCTTACGCAGGTCCACAAATAACCCAACAGGGAACTCATTTTTATCAAGAGCTGCATGAATCAAGTTAATCATACTAATAAGTGCATCGTTTGTGCTTTTTTGGGGTCTGAAGTCATATTGGCAAGAGCTAAGTATATTGTGTTTGGCTAGATGAGAGTAAAGCTGCTTGTGGATTAGTTTTTCAAAATTTTTTGACAAGTTAGGCAGGATTGATATAGGTCTGTAATTGTTAACATCTGTGAGATCACCACATTTGTGTACAGGGGTGTTACGACCCTGGGTTCCTCAGTAGAAACCAGAGGTCAAAACTGAGCTAATAAACTGCCTTTTAGTATTGAAAACACATCACGAGGTGTACTTGTTTGTATCTTCCCTGCCAGACGTAAGACTATTCTTGTTTCTCAAAGAGCATTTAAAGACTGAGCTGGGGGTTGATTGTTAAATAATAACATAGGCACCAACTATGTTTACTAATACTTTCTAGTTATTTGTAAAGTAAACCTGAGTAAACTTGGGATAGGGCTGCAGTACGATTAGTTGAGCAGTCTGCCGGCAGTGAGCCAGCTGGGGGAAAGGAGACTGAGAGTCCTGCTCTGAGCTGGCGTAGGGTGGACAGGATCCTCCTACCCTTCCTCCTCGTTTCTTATTTCTGTGTCTTGTTCAAGCTAAGTATATACTGTGTACATTATTCATTTTCTGGCATACACGTGTTCTATGTGTAGAGTAGTATACTTTTGTGTGTAGTAGGTGTTTTTCGAGTTTATATTACTAGTTATAATAATAATAATAATAATTTTTATTTAGGCAAAGGTACATACATAAAGAGATTTTACAAAGTTTGTTGGCTTTATAGATAGAGCTAGTACATACAATGCCTAAAGCCACTATTACGCAAAGCGTTTCGGGCAGGAAAAAACACTACTGACTAAAGCTTAAAACTAATGGGTAAAAAGAAAAAAAATGCGTTGAGTACAAATAAAAATAGAGGTAAAAGAGGGGGGAACATTGTTGAAAAAACAGCACAAATACAATTACAAATTATTACAGAAAATTACATTAAAACAGCGTTGATTTGAAAAACAAAAAAAAAAACAAAAAACATACATGGGTTGACAATAGAGGGGTAAGGTAGGTTACAGGGAATTTATTAGGTATAGCTTCGTTTTTAACTTAAACTGGTTGAGAGAGGTACTGTCTTTAACATGGTTGGGAAGGTCATTCCACATTCTGGGCCCCTTGATTTGTAGAGCATTTCTGGTTTGATTAAGTCGTACTCTAGGAATATCAAAACTGTATTTATTTCTGGTGTGGTGCTCATGGGTTCTGTTACAACCTTCTATGAAGCTTTTGAGATCAGGATTGGCATTACAGTTTAGCGTTTTATATATGTATAATATTTATTTATTTATTTATTTATTTATTTATTTATTTATGCATATACAAGAATGTACATAAGGAATGTGAGGATACAATTATGGTAATTACAGTCTTGTAAAGCCACTAGCACGCGCAGCGTTTCGGGCAGGTCCTTAATCTAAGAAAATTTAAGAAAATACACTCAATACACATGAGAGAATGTGCAGTGACTTAATGTCTAACATATTCAGGGATTTGAGTAGGGGTACCGAGTGATGTCTGGGGCCAGAATTGGATATTGTCCTAATAGCAGCTTTGTGTTGAGTAATTAGAGGACGTAAGTGATTTTGGGTAGTAGAGCCCCAAGCACAAATACCATAGTTGAGATATGGATAGATAAGGGAGTAATAGAGAGTCACCAGGGCAGGGCGTGGTACATAATATCTGATCTTAGAAAGAATGCCCACAGTTTTTGAAACTTTTTTTGATATGTTTAGAATGTGTCCCTGGAAATTCAGCTTGTGGTCAATGAGAATGCCAAGGAATTTGCCATCTAATTTGTTACAAATTTGGGTATTGTTTATTTTGAGATTTATTTGATTAGAGGATTTATTGCCAAACAGAATATAGAAAGTTTTGTCAATGTTAAGGGTGAGTTTGTTGGCAGTTAGCCACAGATGGACTTTATTTAGCTCAGTATTTACTGTGGCATTTAGAGCAAGGGGATCAGGACTGGAGTAAATGAAGGTTGTGTCGTCAGCAAATAGGATTGGTTTGAGGTGTTGGGAGGCATTTGGAAGGTCATTAATGTAGATGAGAAAGAGGAGAGGGCCAAGTATGCTGCCCTGGGGAACACCAATGTTGATGGGTAGGGTGGGAGAAATTGTATTATTCACAGAAACACATTAGAGCCTGTCAGTAAAGTAGGATTTGAGGTATTGTAGGGAGTGTCCTCTGACACCATAATGATGTTATTCTAAAGGGGGTTCCAGTGGAACCACGTGGTCTCCCTACCCTAAGCTGACTCTAGCTTCAAGTGTTTCCCTAGTAGAACTTTACCCTAGCTTGTGTTCAGTGTAAAACCTTGTATCCTGTCTATGTGGACCAAGGCTTTTTTTTTTTTTGAGATATATACAAGAGTTGTTACATTCTTGTACAGCCACTAGTACGCGTAGCGTTTCGGGCAAGTCCTTAATCCTATGGTCCCTGGATTACGATCCCCTGCCGCGAAGAATCGTTTTTTCATCCAAGTACACATTTTACTGTTGCGTTAAACAGAGGCTACAGTTAAGGAATGCGCCCAGTAAATCCTCCCCGGCCAGGATACGAACCCATGACATAGCGCTCGCGGAACGCCAGGCGAGTGTCTTACCACTACACCACGGAGACTGTAAACGTAACGTAAGATAAGATAAGATTACGTAACGTAAGATTACGTTTTAACGTAAGATAGTGTGGTAAAGTAATTATTGTTTTTGTTATTGGTGTGAATGTATATGGGGGGTTGTTAAGGGGTTAATAAATAAGTAAGTGAAGTAAGAGAGTATCAGTTCTTCCTGTGTAGGAGATCTTAAATCAACCTCTAGACTGATCTTGTGTGTAGCCAAGTATTCAGCACTGCTTATAGTTTTATTTTGGGGCCGGGCCTGTTAGATCTCCCATTTTGATAACTCTTAATGCATACTATTGCCCCTATATCCAGATAATACTAGGCCCCATAGTACAGACACCCCATTATTTAACAAGTGGTTGGCCTGACCGGGACGAACAGTAAATTGAAAAAAAAAAAAAAAATTTGAGTGCCAAAACTAAAAATTCTTGTTTTCCGCAGAACGGTTGTGTTAGCCTAGGGCCCAGCTCATGTAGCAAAGGATTCATTTTTACTGACTGGACACCCAGCTGGATCTCTTCACGATTAAGGTAAGTGTGGCCTTGTGTTAGGGGCCGTGCAAATTTTTGGTTTTTCCAAATTTTTTATATTTTATTTTTTATTTGGCTAGGAGCTAAATTAATTAGTGATGGAGGCTAAAATGCAGGAACTGGTAGGGAATCCTTCAGTGGTAGAGATAAAGAAACTTACCAAGTCTAATTTAGTATTGTTAGGCAAGGAATTTGGCCTAGAATTAAATGACGCGGATAAAAAGTGGACTTTGGTGAATGAAATATTACAACATTGTATTGATCAAGAACTATTGGCAAGTGATACACGTTTATGCCAGCCTAGCCAAGCGGAAAGTGCAGCTCATAGGGACAGAGAGTTAGCTCTAGAGTTAGCAAAAATAAAATTAGAGGAGCAAAGACTCAAAACCGAGGAGGCTAGAATTAGAGCAAATACCACTGGATCTCCACCGGCCGGGGATTCAAACCCCAGGCATTATGAGAAAAAGCATAACTTGCTTGCCTGAATTTTCAGAGTCAGACCCTGAAAGGTTTTTCAACCATTTTCAGAGATTGGCCATGTCCATGACCTGGCCAAAGAAAGAGTAGGTGAAAATCCTACAGGGAAGACTTAGGGGTAAGGCCCAAGATATTTTTATAAATATGCCTGATGAAGAGTGTTTTGAATATGATAAAGTCAGGGAACGAATTTTGTGGGCATATGAAATTACTCCTGAAGCTCACCGCCAAGCTTATCGCAACCTTAGGCCTACTCACAACCAATCGCTCACTGAATTTGCTGATGATCAAATTAGATTGTTTGATAAATGGATTCGCTCGGCTAAAGCCGAAACATACGAGGCACTTAAGAATATTATGTTAATAGAACAATTTATAGATAGTATGCCAGATATTGTAGCACATGTCACGTGGAGGTGGGTGGGCCGGGGCTCTGCTAGCACTCAGCTGCTAGGGGCTCAAAAGGCCGAATACTCAGCCCCTCCGACTCCCGGGATTTACCGGAGTCTCCTTGGTCACACAGGAGAGGACCAACAATGCCCACCTCCGCAGGTCTTTGCTTCCACCACAAAAGGGGGGGGGGGGTGCCACTGATTCACCCTGGAAGCCCTTCAGTCAAACACGGGGAAACTGCTGTTAACAGTTCCGGCCTAGACCCGTGGAGGAGTGAAGGAAGACTCAGGCTTACCTTATAATAATAACCTCCCTGAGTCTTGCCTGCCAGACAAAAAGGTTGCAGGAACTCCTTTCTTGCCTGTCTTCTCTATCTTCTTCCTAACAAAGTCGCCAGCTGGGTTATTATATCTGCACCCCAGCAATGCAGTTCAGTGGGTGTATTATATATTGTTTGCAGCCAGAAGATTGCTACTCTCATAGATCTGCTACTAGACTGTTGGCCCAGGGTACTCTCCCAGGAAGGTCTGTGTGGCTTTACCTCTCTATAGCCACTACGTTAATAGTTGCCACCATTCAGGCACTGATACTGATCGGATGGCTAAGGGTACACTTTTATGTAAGTCTGTGCTGTCTTTACCACTCACCAGGCCATAAGAACTTCTATAGAGAACGTTGTGTTCCCTAGGTGGTACTGTGATAACCTTCGTGTATGCTCATAGATAAATATTATAAATGGAGGCACACTCAAACACAATGATAAAAGTGTGAATTTACTGATGCAAATTACATGAACACACACACAATCACAAGTAATACATGAATATGGAAATAAGGATAATAAGTCTGGAGATCGTCAGCCTCTTCTTCCACGACCTTCAACACTCCTTCAACTGGGCAGAAAGACAGGAGTCCCACACTCTCTCACAGGAGGGCCTCTTCACGACGGCGGCGCCTCTTCTTCACTGTCCTGCCATCAATACACACTGTCCTCTCTGACAGTCCTGGACACAAGCTGCCTTGCAGCCTATTCTGCTACTAAAGTATTAATGTCCTGTTGCCATTTACATAAGTAACTATTGTGGCCTAACTAGCCTACTCACACAAGGGATAATGGGAGGGAAAATGATCTACCTTACATTCCTGGCTCACGACGCCTGTCCCTCGATGGTGTGAGGTTTCCACGCTTCCTTGGGTCGATCCTTGACGATCCAGGACGTTCCACAGGTCCTCAGGTGTCGTGGAGCCTTCGCGTCGTCGCCGTTCCAATCCCTGAGATTCAGCTGCCCCAATCCTGGTTCATCGATGGGCGCTGAGCTAATCACTATTTTTCCCCCACTCGCCCCTTCCACAAGGCGTTGCTCCTTGTCCTAGGCACGGTGTCGTCCTTCCAAAACCCTCAGTGGATGTGACCCGGTCACAGCTAGGCTTGCCCGCCACACCTTTCCAGGCCCCCCAACGTTCAGCGTCGCCGCCCAGCGTCGTCGCCGAATATTTTCCAAGTTTGGCACTCTTTCACTCAATAAACTTGGTTCCTTTTCGCTTCCCAGAAGCGCGGGGTCTCCAATACGTGAGATGGGCTGCAATAGCCAGCACTAATCCACTAAGAAAGGCGTGTAGAGCCTCTAATCCTTGAGAGCAGACCGAGGCGCGTCCTGTCGCTTCCAAGGTCGGGTCAACTCTGACGTTGGCGCCGCCCGGGGCACTCGGTGACGTCATGGCGGGCCCTGATTGGTCGCTCGCGACCTAAGTCGGCCAATCCGAGATCGGCTAGTGTCCCTTCCAAAAGGTCATATCTGCATTAGGGGATACTCTTTCATTTTATAACAGGGCGCCAATTTCCCCTTACTTACAACTTATAATGTAACTTCCTTCCCCTAACTGGCAGCCGGTCTGGTCGCCACATATATCAATAGACTCCCTGAACCACAGAGAATCAGTAGGGAGAGCTGATATGACTCTTAAAGCAGGAAAACGAAAGAGATAGGAGAGGGCACCGTAACACACAGTATATTAGAGGAAGGGTAGAGGTAAATTCTAATTTAGGGGATTTGGCCAAGATGGCAGAACTACCAGTTGGCGGGCAAAAGGCCCAATAAAAATAATTATACCCCACAGAGTAGCAAAACTTATAACCACAGCCAGTCCAGACCAGCTCATTCTAACCCTTTACCTAATGCACCTTCTGTTTCAGACATAACTAACCCTGTTAAATTGTCTAACCCCACGACACCTAAGAGTGAACCGAAGGGTAATTCTGTTAGTAATGTCTCTTCTCTCCGACGTATCTGTGGTCACTGTAAACGTCCAAACCACGGTATTAGCCGTTGTTGGCAACTGTACCCGGAAAAAAAACCAATGCTCTAGTTGTGACACAGGGCTTGAGGCCTTCGGAAGGGTTAGGGAGTAAGACCTCCAACCCACAGTGGTTGGACTTGCTTACCCCATTCTTATCGAAAGGGAGACTACTTTTGTCTGAGGGTTCTTCTTGGAAGGACGTGGTGATCTTCCGAGACACCGGTGCCATCCAGACTTTAATTTTAGAGAGTGCTTTGCAAGGTGCCAACACTCTCGACACTGGAGAGGTGGTACTAGTCGAGGGTGTCATTAGTGATACTCGAGCAGTACCCCTCCATAAGGTTACCCTGGAATCTGATTTCCACAAGGGTGTTTGTACAGTTGGAGTCACTTCATACGTACCATTCCCTAATGTTGATGTAATAGTTGGTAATGATTTAGCAGGGGATAAGGTAGGGGACTCTAGACTGCCTATTATGTTGCCTACCCCTAAGGTTTGCCTGGATCCACCCGCCGCAGAGGATAATGTTGTGTATCCTGCGTGCGCAGTGACCAGGTCTATGGGACTTAAATGTAAGGGCAGCCCCGTGCTTGCCAAGGTGGTAAATCCCGAGGACACGAGGAGCTTTCCGAGTGGTGAAAACCAAGTGGACCTTGCGGACACATTCATGGCCCGACTCTGTGACGTGGCCGAGGACATTGTGGAGAGCCTGCCACCGCCACCTACCGAGAGTAGTGGGGAGGTGGAGGAGAACACTGTTGAGCAATGGCATCTGACCAAGGCCTAGATGCCTCCTTGAGTGAGTTACAGAAAGCTGACCCCACTCTTGCAGATTGTCATGAGACAGCCGTCTCTATGGAGGAAATTGTAGACGCCGCAACTGGGTGCTACTGCAATGATCGGATTTTGATGAGAAAATGGAGACCACAGAGTGCTCCCTTGTCAAATGATTGGGAGGTAGTCCACCAGGTTATGTTGCCGACCTGCTATAGAGAAAAGAGTTTTGGCAGCTGCTCATGATGATCCTATTGGGGGACATCAAGGTATTAATATTACGTATCACAAAATTTTAAAGTATTTTTTCTGGCCCAAGCTGAAAAGCGATGTGGCAAAATTTTGTAATGCATGTATTGTTTGTCAACTGGTTGGGAAACCAAACCAGACTCCACCTAAAGCTCCTCTAAGGCCTATTGTCATGCCAGAGGAACCATTTTCTAATGTGGTATTGGACTGTGTTGGTTCATTACCTAGAACTAAGTCTGGTAATATTTACCTAATCACGATGATGTGTATCACTACTCGTTACCCAGAGGCTTTTGCTGTGAGGAACATCCGAGCAAAAACTGTTGCTGCTCGTATGTTGCAATTTTTTTCCACTTTTGGACTGCCTCGGGTCGTGCAAACTGACAATGGTACTAACTTTAAGTCTGATATTTTTTAACAATTTTGTAAGGACCATGGAATAACTCATAAGGTTTCCAGCCCATACCATCCACAGAGTCAGGGGGTAATTGAACGTTTCCATCTAACTCTGAAGCAGATGTTGAAGACATCGTGCGAGAGTTCCCACACCTTCTGGGATGAGAATTTACCATATGTTTTGTTTGCGGCTAGAGAGGGGTTACAAAGTTCACTGGGTTGTTCTCCTTTTGAGTTAGTCTTTGGCCATAAAGTTCGTGGACCCTTGCAAATGTTACAGGAGAATCTGTTAGGGAACGTAACGTTAACTGAAGGTTCAGCTTTCTTTCCGCAACACCACCAGAGACTCAAGGACTGCAAGGCGGCGGCACTAAAGTATCTTGGGAAGGCCCAAGAAAAGATGAAAGAACGTAACGATGCTAAGGCTAAGTGGCGGGTATTTCAGCCTGGCGACCCTGTCCTGGTATTAAAGCCTCGACTAGGGAACACTATGTCCCACAAGTACGAAGGCCCCTACATTGTGACAGAAAAGACTGGGGACCTCACGTACAAAGTGAGGCACTCTGACAAGCGTAACCAGGTAATGCTCGTACATGTAAATCGGCTGAAGAAGTTCCCGGGCCCCAGGCCCATTGCACTAACCAATGTTTCCATTTCCAGTGAGGGAGGGGATGATTGTTCTGGGGACCCAACTAATCTCATTCTCAATAATTCTAGTTCTGTGAATGCTGTGGAGGACGGACTGTCCCATTTGCAGATGGCCCAACGTGAAGAGGTGCAGTCGTTGGTTGCTGAATTCTCCAGTCTGTTTGGGGAGGTCCCGACCCAGACTGATGCCATTTGCCATGATGTCAAGTTGACGGACTACACCCCCATTCGCCTTCAACCATATCGGATGAGTCCAGAAAAGAAGGCCATCGTACAGAAGGAGGTCGACTTCTTGCTCCAGCACGGCCTCATCCGGCCGAGCCAGGGCTCTTGGTGCTCGCCCTGCCTTTTAGTCCCCAAACCAGACGGCTCCTGGCGATTATGCACCGACTATCGGCAGCTCAACAAGGTGACCACTGTGGATGCCTACCCGCTGCCCCTCCTCGAGGACTGCATCGACGAGCTGGGAAACGCCACGTATGTCTCAAAATTCGATCTCTCAAGGGGGTACTATCAAATCCCACTCACTGAACGTGCTAAACAACATACTGCGTTCGTGACACCCGAGGGTGTTTTTGAGTATCAAGTGTTACCGTTCGGCTTGCGTAATGCCCCTGCCAAGTTCCAGAGACTCATGAACTCTTTGCTCGCTAATGTGCCAAATTGTCGGACGTATTTAGATGATATGGTGCTCTTTGACAGTAATTGGGCTGACCACATAGCTAGGTTACGCCAGTTGTTCACAATCTTGAAAAAGGCAAATCTTACCTTAAATGCAAAAAAGTGTCATTTTGGCCAAGGCACAGTGACGTACCTCGGTTATGAAGTGGGCCAAGGAAAAGTATTACCTCGGCAAGATAAAATCAGTGCCATTCTGGAGTATCCCGTGCTTCAGTCTAAAAAGGACATTCAACGATTTATCGGTATGTGTGCGTACTATCGACACTTTTGTCAGAACTTTTCCAGTGTGGCCACTCCTCTCACAGACTTGCTGCGGAAGGCCGTTAAATTTAAGTGGTCATCAGACTGTGCAGAGGCATTTAAAAATTTGAAATTGATCTTAGCTTCTGCCCCAGTGCTTGCTAGTCCAAGGTTGAAATTGAAAATTAAAATTGAATTGAAATAAGTTTATTGAGGTAAAATACACACAAAGGGATGAGGTAGCTCAAGCTATTCTCACCCCATTCAGTACAACGTGTTAATATATACATAGACACACATCACAAATAAACACATATACATTTCCTCCTTCACAAGTAGTATGGTATCAAACGTAGACACAAATACTTTTATGACCTAGGTATACTGTATAGACAATTTGCAAGGCACCTGCAGATAATTCAACAAAATATTACAATCTTGGTGCAAAATTCTTATATCTCTCAAGAATATCATCAACCTTTCCGTTGTGACACATCCAGGCTATTTGTTCAGGAACAGTCCTTATCTCAGTGTTTCTATATATATTAATCAACGGACAATCAAGAATATAATGGGCAAGGGTGTGAGACCTTAACATACCACATAGTTTACACTTCGTGTCATTATCATGAACATCTATCCCATATTCCCAGTAATATTTGTACCCAAGCCTGAGCCGCATGTACACAGAGTCACTCCAAGAATTTCTCCTTTTACCATAAGTGAAATGGGTGTTTTGACTCACATACATGTAGTGTTGCATGGTTTGACTACTCACATACATTCTCTCTCTCCTCTCCACTCCCGCCTGTGCCTGAATATTTCTGATTTTGCTTCTTATTTGTCTCATTGTGAATTCACATTCAATGTCGACTTGTGGTTTTGATGTGGCACGTTTGGCCAAGTCATCCGCCACCTCATTGAGCACTATTCCAACATGAGATGGAATCCACATGAATTTCGTACTATAACCTTTCAGCTGTATCTCAGTTATTCTTCTCTTACAGTCCTCCACTATAGACATGAAGACTGGGCTTCGACTGTTTAAGGACTCCAGTGCTCCTCGGCTATCGACAAATACAAAAACATTTTTGTCGTCATGACGTACTTCCTCCAAACACGCCAGAATGGCCTGCAGTTCAGCTTGTGTGGATGATATATAATTACTAAGCCGGAGTTCAATTATCCTGTCCACAGTCCCAAACTCCGTATAATCCCTTATTAGGACACCACACCCGGTCCTGCCATCCTCCGCCACCGACCCGTCGCAATATACATGTAAACTGTTGCCTCTTGGTAACTGAGATATCATGCTTCCATACAAACACCGTAATTGTCCCGGTTCATGATGAATCTTTTTCACCTTGAGGGGTACAATGTCGACGTCTATTTTCTGTACTTTCCAGGGAGCAGACATATTACACTGTCGAGAGGGTTTACAGCAGTCAAGTACGTCGTATTCCCTGAGGTCATGAGCTAATCCTCTCGTATAGCGTGTCTCCCTCAGTTTCCTGGAAGTGTGTACGTCACTCAAGCAGGCCTGAACGCTCTCAAACAGCTTATCCCTTCCTTTTCTCCGCATGAAACGAATAGATACTCTAGTGTTAATGTCACGGACTCTATCACACACACTCTGTAAATTTAATTCCATTCTCATTATTTCAATCATTGCATTTCTTTGACATCCAAGAATAATCCTCATAGCCTCGTTCTGTATCAGCTCTATTTTTTTAATTCTGCCTTGGCCTGTGTAAGACAATACGGGTGCTGCGTAGTCTATCAGGGACCGAACAGTGCTTATGTATAACATCCGCAAGATAGGTACCCCAACACCTTTACCAGAAAAAGCCAGTGCTTTTAGAGGATGCAGACGGGCTTTACATAAGGTGCTGATATGATTTATTTCAGCATTTTTACTCTCACATGTGTATCCAACATACATGCCCAGATACTTGTACTTCTGTACACGGCTCAGTTTCACACCGTTTAGAGTAAGTGTTATATTTCTTCGTTTCCTATACTCGTATTTGGTTTTATCTGCATTTATAACTAAGCCTAACTTGTGACAGGTTGTACCAAGTATGTTAAGAGCATCTTGAATTGTGTTCCCAGAAGTGCCTTGTATAAGAATGTCATCAGCATATATGATCGTCGTGACCCCTGGAGGATACATCTCTGATGCTAATCTGTTCATTAATACATTGAATAAGGTGGGACTTAATACTCCCCCTTGTGGGGTACCTAACTGAAACCTCCGTTCCTCAGATATGTATCCCTGGTAATACACCTGACCTTTTCTGCCTTGTAGATAATCCCTTATCCAGTGTAGCAATCTCCCTGTTATTCCCAGATTGGCTAATTCGTATAAGATTACTTCCCCATTGGCTTTATCAAATGCTCCTTGTAGATCAACAAAAACTCTACACTTGTCATCCACATTAGACAAACACTTTAAGAGACAATCCGCAGTACTTTTGCCTTTGATAAAACCAAAGAGATTACTGGACATGTTATCACCTACAAGGTAGAGTAGCCTATTTAACAAAATCCTTTCTATCATTTTACAAAAGCAGGATATTAAGGAGACAGGTCTGTAGCCTCCGTTTGACTTAGGGATAGGAATGATGACAGCCTCTTTCCATTTTCTTGGTAACTTTCCCTCTCTATAACTCATATTAAACAAATCAAGTAAGGGATTAGGTTTCATACCGGCTAAATAATTAAGTATGTCATACGTTACTCCATCTTTTCCCGGAGCAGTGGAGCTGCCACTTTTAAAAGCATCCAGTAGCTCATCGTGGGTTATCTCAGTGCATGTTATAGATCTTGTATTTAAGGCACATAAAGTTACTCTATTTCTAATATTTTCCCATGACTCAATGGTGACTCTCGTGTCTGCAGGTAAGGACTCCATACCAGCAGCACTTGCCCATTTATCTACTAACTCATTAGCAACTTTCCCTGGATCTGAGTGAGCAATGAATTTGGTCTTACAACCCCTGATTTCGTTTACTGCTCTCCATATGTCTTTAAGGTTCTTAGTATTACCAATGGACTGAGCAAATTCTTGCCAGTATCTGTCCCGCGCCTCCTTCCTCACCTGACTGCATTCCCTAGCCACTTCCAACATTGTATTTTTCTCTTCATCCCTCATTCCATTTTTAACCATTCTTTATGCGCACTCCGTAGCATTCTCTCCCATCCCTTGACTTGCTGATCATTGGAATATTTAAATTTCTTAGGTCTGTGCGTCTTGCTTCCCCTGCCCCCGTTATTTTCCCTCTGTACTAATTTCTCTATGTTCTCGACCATGTCCTCGTAAAAACTATCAACGCAGAGCGGCGTGTAATGTTAATACCAATCTCCCATATTTTGAATAAAATAATTTTTCATGTCTTTATTAATATTTAGCCTTTTCCTTTGAAAGTGGACTTGTTTTTTCCCCAGTGGTAATTCAACGTTCAAGGCAAAGTGGTCACTAAGTAGTTCCCGAACTACCCGAGCCTCCCCCATAACCCCTGAGAGTTTAAAATGCAGGCATAGTCAAGCCGTCCTCCCCTGATGTGAGTTGGTTCATTGTTTCCCAAGAGACAGGTATCTGGATGATCTTGTAGAAACTGTAACCACTTGACCCCATTAGCATTAATACTACCCACTGACCCAAGGCTTGTGTGCCGAGCATTAAGGTCCCCAATGACCAGTGAAGGATTAGTATAAATGCAGTCAGGTAAATAGTTAGCGTCGAAGCAGTTCCTGGATACATACAAATTAACTAAGTCTTAACCTAAAGAAGTCTTTAAATAACAAACCGACTCTCCTGTCTAATAACGATGGTCAGCTTTCAGCCTCTGATTCTGCTATTGAGTTCAATAGGTTCTTCTCTTCCATTGGTTCATCCCTTGCAAATGATATTCCATCTTCCAGTACAGACATTAAGGACTATCTTACAGGTAACTATCCACAGTCTCTGTACCTAAAGCCTATTAATTCCACTGACGTCAATGAGATAATCCTTTCCCTTAAAACCAAGTCTGGTGCCCTTGAGGAGATACCAACTTTAATTTACAAAAAAGCCTCCAGATCTTTAGCCCCTGCTATTGCTTTGCTCTTCAACAAGTCACTTGAACTCCAAACCTTCCCAGATATTCTAAAAAAAAGCTAGAGTAACGCCTGTCCACAAATGTGGTGATCTCACAGATGTTAACAACTACAGACCTATATCTATCCTGCCAAACTTGTCAAAAAATTTTGAAAAACTAATCTATAAGCAGCTTTACTCATATCTAGCCAAACTCAATATACTTAGCCCTTGCCAATATGGCTTCAGACCCAAAAAAAGCACTAACGATGCACTTATTAGTATGCTTAACTCGATTCATACAGCTCTTGATAAAAATGAGTTCCCTGTTGGGTTGTTTGTGGACCTGCGTAAAGCGTTTGATACTGTCAACCACCAAAACCTTCTTCTTAAATTACATCATTATGGAGTCAGAGGACACTCCCTACAATACCTCAAATCCTACCTTACTGACAGGCTCCAATATGTTTCTGTGAATAATACAATTTCTCCCACCCTACCCATCAACATTGGTGTTCCCCAGGGCAGCATACTTGGCCCTCTCCTCTTTCTCATCTACATTAATGACCTTCCAAATGCCTCCCAACACCTCAAACCAATTCTATTTGCTGACGACACAACCTTCATTTACTCCAGTCCTGATCCCCTTGCTCTAAATGACACAGTAAATACTGAGCTAAATAAAGTCCATCTGTGGCTAACTGCCAACAAACTCACCCTTAACATTGACAAAACCTTCTATATTCTGTTCGGCAATAAATCCTCTAATCAAATAAATCTCAAAATAAACAATACCCAAATTTGTAACAAATTAGATGGCAAATTCCTTGGCATTCTCATTGACCACAAGCTGAATTTCCAGGGACACATTCTAAACATATCAAAAAAAGTTTCAAAAACTGTGGGCATTCTTTCTAAGATCAGATATTATGTACCACGCCCTGCCCTGGTGACTCTCTATTACTCCCTTATCTATCCATATCTCAACTATGGTATTTGTGCTTGGGGCTCTACTACCCAAAATCACTTACGTCCTCTAATTACTCAACACAAAGCTGCTATTAGGACAATATCCAATTCTGGCCCCAGACATCACTCGGTACCCCTACTCAAATCTCTGAATATGTTAGACATTAAGTCACTGCACATTCTCTCATGTGTATTATACATATATAAAACGCTAAACTATAATGCCAATCCTGATCTCAAAAGCTTCATAGAAGGTTGTAACAGAACCCATGAGCACCACACCAGAAATAAATACAGTTTTGATATTCCTAGAGTACGACTTAATCAAACTAGAAATGCTCTACAAATCAAGGGGCCCAGAATGTGGAATGACCTTCCCAACCATGTTAAAGACTGTACCTCTCTCAACCAGTTTAAGTTAAAAGCGAAGCTATACCTAATAAATTCCCTGTAACCTACCTTACCCTTCTATTGTCAACCAATGTCTGTTTTTTCTTTAAAGAGCGCTGTTTGTCGACATAATTGTATTTGTGCTGCTTTTTCATCTATGTTTTCATTTCTTGTTTTCATTCTACTCATTATGCTCAATTAGTATTAAGCTTGTCATTTAAGTTTATCATGCCCGAAACGCTTTGCGTAATAGTGGCTTTAGGCATTGTATGTACTAGCTCTACCTATAAGTCAACCAATCCTTGTAAAAATTTATTGTATGTATGTACCTTACCTAAATAAAATTGTATTGTATTGTATTGTATTGTAACTACAATAAATTCCCCTTCCCTTAATGATAATTTAACACAGACACTCTCTATACTTTGCGTTTTTGATGGCGGTTCTACTAACTCTGCTGGTATGGAGTTCTTAACATAAATCGACGTGCCTCTGATGTTATTTGCGGCGAAGAGGTTAAACCCTTTATAACCATTTAATTTCAATATGCCTTCATTCCTATCCCCTGTCTCCTGGAGAGCTACAACATCAATATCATTTCCCATCACATAACAATGAACATCTGTAACCCTGTTTCTTAAACCATTAACATTCCATGACAACACTTTCAGCCTAGGGTGATCTATTATTAATCAATTCACTGTCTAAGTCATCCCTAATAAGTTCACTAAATGATAGCCATACATTGTATAACATCTCCCACCTCCTCCCAAGTTCACCAGTAAAAGCGACATTGCGATTCTCAAGAGATTTTTTCAGTCCTGTTTTTCAGTTTTTTCAGTCCAAGGTTCGACCGACCTTTTAAAATTCATGTTGATGCGTCTGACTCGGGTGCTGGTGCAGTGTTGTTGCAAACTGGGGATGATCAGGTGGAACACCCAGTATATTATTACTCTGTGAAATTTGACAAGGCGCAACGCAATTATTCAGTGGTAGAAAAAGAGGCGTTGGCGCTAGTGTTAACATGTAAAAAGTTCGAAGTTTACCTCACAGGTATTATAGTGGAAGTTTACACAGACCATAACCCACTAGTCTTTATGAATCAGATGAAGGGGAAGAATAAACACATCCTCAGGTGGGCATTGTACCTACAGGACTTCAATCTTTCCATTGCCCACCTACCGGGCCGGCTCAACGTGATAGCCGACGCTCTGTCCCGGTTGCCTGAATAACATTCATCTGAGCAGCAGGAAGCCATTTACCAACTGTCATGCTTTAGTTATGTATTTTTTTAGGTTCCTTTGTGACATTAAATATTCCGTGTCCAATTTATTTACTTCTCTGTTTTTTTTTTTGTGTATGTGTTTTTTTTTTCTTGCAGAGAATTCCTTTGTACCTTTCTTGGAGAGAAATTGTTGTTTTTGATTGAGTTTTTTGTATTTTTTTGTAAGAGTATACAGAGAATAAAAAGGAAAATATGACTACTATTCTAGTAGTCACATTTTTTTTTTCTCTGAAGGGGGGAGGAGTGTTACGACCCTGGGTTCCTCAGTAGAAACCAGAGGTCAAAACTGAGCTAATAAACTGCCTTTTAGTATTGAAAAAGCATCACGAGGTGCACTTGTTTGTATCTTCCCTGCCAGACGTAAGACTATTCTTGTTTCTCAAAGAGCATTTAAAGACTGAGCTTGGGGTTGATTATTAAATAATAACATAGGCACCAACTATGTTTACTAATACTTTCTAGTCATTTGTAAAGTAAACCTGAGTAAACTTGGTATAGGGCTGCGGTACGATTAGTTGAGCAGTCTGCCAGCAGCGAGCCAGCTGGGGGAAAGGAGACTGAGAGTCCTGCTCTGAGCTGGCTTCGGGTGGACAGGATCCTCCTACCCTTCCTCCTCGTTTCTTATTTCTGTGTCTTGTTCAAGCTAAATATATACTGTGTACATTATTCATTTTCTGGCATACATGTGTTCTATGTGTTGAGTAGTATACTTTGTGTGTAGTAGGTGTTTTTCGAGTTTATATTAATAGTTATTCTAAAGGGGGTTCCAGTGGAATCACGTGGTCTCCCTACCCTAAGCTGACTCTAGCTTCAAGTGTTTCCCTAGTAGAACTTTACCCTAGCTTGTGTTCAGTGTAAAACCTTGTATCCTGTCTATGTGGACCAAGGCTTTTAACGTAAGATAGTGTGGTAAAGTAATTATTGTTTTTGTTATTGGTGTGAATGTATATGGGGGGTTGTTAAGGGGTTAATAAATAAGTAAGTGAAGTAAGAGAGTATTAGTTCTTCCTGTTTAGGAGATCTTAAATCAACTTCTAGACTGATCTTGTGTGTAGCCAAGTATTCAGCACTGCTTATAGTTTTATTTGGGGGCCGGGCCTTTTAGATCTCCCATTTTGATAACTCTTAATGCTTACTATTGCCCCTACATCCAGATAATACTAGGCCCCACAGTACAGACACCCCATTATATAACAAGGGGTTACTCTCGCTTTTTTTTTAGAATATCTGGAAAGGTTTGGAGTTCAAGTGGCTTGTTGGAGAGCAATGCAATAGCAGGGGCTAAAGATCTGGAGGCTTTTTTGTAAATTAAAGTTGGTATCTCCTCAAGGGCACTAGACTTGGTTTTAAGGGAAAGGATTATCTCACTGGTGTCAGTGGAATTAATAGGCTTTAGGTACAGAGACTGTGGATAGTTACCTGTAAGATAGTCTTTAACATCAGTACTGGAAGATGGAATATCATTTGCAAGGGATGACCCAATGGAAGAGAAGAACCTATTGAACTCGATAGCAGAATCAGAGGCTGAAAGCTGACCATCGTTATTGGACAGGAGTGTTGGTTTGTTATTTAAAATCTTCTTTGATCCCAATATTTGTGAAATTGTGCTCCAAGTTTTTTTAATGTTGCTCTTTATTTGGGTAAATTTATCTTCGTAGTATTTAGTTTTGGCTCGTCTAATTATCTTAGATAGCAATAATGAGTAATTCTTTGAGAATTCTTTGGAGACAATTCCTAACCTATACTTCTTCTCAAGGTCATGTTTTTTTTATTAATGGATTTAAGTATTCCCTTTGTAAGCTAGGGATTGTTAAGCCTTTTGGTTGTGACTTGTTTTGTAAGCATAGGACAGTGGTTGTTATTACAGCTAAGAGTTTTTTGATGAAAATATTGCACTGCTAGGTGTATTACGTTAATAATGAATAAATATGATACATTTACTCATTATAATGTTGGTGCTGAATGTACAACACGAAAAAACATAATTTTAATCTGAAAAAGTAAGCTTTTATAAATAAATTACACGAAAATAAAGAGCTGGTGACGCCAAAGCAAGTCGACTATTTAAGCGACAATGTTGTGGAGCGACTTATCCAAGACACATTGTTGCCTGGAGAGTGTTTGCTGGCATATCCGGTCCGTCTAATTATCACAAGCAACCACAAGCTTCAGAAAGCTTCCTGGCAATACGTTAGTAATGAATAAATATGATATATTTACTCATTATAACGTTGGTGCTGAATGTACAACACGAAAAAACATAATTTTAATCTGAAAAATTATCTTTTTATAAAGAAATTAGACAATTACAATAAAAAGCTGGTGACGCCAAATCAAGTCGACGATCCATGCTTCTGTTAGGTTAGGTTTGGTTTGGTTAAGTTAGGTTAGGTTAGGTTAAGTTAGGCCAGCCTAATCTAACATATTTATTTATTTATATATATATACAAGAAGGTACATTGGGTTTGTGAGAATACATTGGATAGTACAGTATTTACATTCATGTAAAGCTACTAGTACGCACAGCGTTTCGGGCAGGTCCTTAATCTAACAGATAATTTTAAGTAGGTAATTTCTATCAGAATTGATAAATGATAAAGATACATTGCAAGAGAAAAATGAGATGAGAGAGCTTAGTAACCCATATATATTCATTACTAACGTATTGCCAGGAAGCTTTCTGAAGCTTGTGTAGCTTGTGGTAATTAGACGGACCCCTATAGATTGTTGAACTATGGGTGGCGCAAGGGTTTGGGAGGCGCTCTTGCATACAATGGACGGAATTTCACTGGTGTTCCCTGTCTTTGTTTTTAGAGAGTGTATGATGGACACAACATCTGCTGGGCTGACTGGTGAAAGGAGAAGAGAGTTTGGATAGCTGCCTGAGAGATATGTGTTAATATGTGTCTGAGTCTGTGGGATTTTTCTTGCAAGATTAGCACCAGCCGATGAAAAGAAGCTATTAAATTCATTTGCCATTTCTAAATCAGTTGACGGGTGTATACCCAACCTTATAGAGTTTTATTTGGTTATGCGAGTGTTGTTTAGTTCCTAGGATACTAGAGATGGTTTTCCATGTTGCCTTTTGCTTCATTGAATCTATTCACGTAATATGAAAGTTTTGCCTTTCTTATGATACTGGTAAGCATTGATGAATACCTTTTAACTACTTCCTTTGAAACTAGGTGTTATAAATAAATAGTGGGCTTGCTATGGGGAACTAGTGCTATTCAGGGGTAAGGTCAGTCAGAATAAAGGTGTATCTATTTGGGGAGACCAGTAAGGCCCGGCCCCCATGGAAACTAGAAGTAGTGCTGACTACTTGGCTACACAACCAGGGCAGTCTAGGGAATGATCAAGATCTCCTACACAGGAAGAACGATACTCTTATAATTCATGTACTTATTTATTAACCCCCTAACAGCCCCCCCCATATACATTCACACCAATAACAATAATAATAATAACTTTACCACACTACCTTACGTTAAAAGCCTTGGTCCACATAAGCAGGATACAAGGTTTTACACTGAACACAAGCTAGGGTAAAGCTCTACTATTGAATATCTTGAAGTTAGAGTCAGCTTAGGGTAGTGGACCACGTGGTTCCAATGGGACCCCCTTTAGAATAACTAGTAATATAAACTCTAAAAACACCTACTACACACAAAATATACTACTTTACACATAGAACATGAGTATGCCAGACATGGAATTGTAACGGTTCTATTGTTACGTAAAGTATGGTGACAATAAACACAGACACTAAGATACTATATATATATTTGGTCGAATATACAGAAGTACACAGGTGATACTTTGGTGTGAGTTGAGCGCACTGAGAGTCGGTACAGTATCTCGCAAGTGTCTGCTCTAGACCACACTTGAAAGTAGACTAGTTAATGTTTGCTATTCTGCTGCTTATATGCTCGGGCAACACCTCACCGTGTTGCCCGGGCAACGCCTCACCTCATTCATCTCGAAAGGTTTTTAGTTTTAGTTTAGTTCATTTATTATGCACCCCATACCCATCTTGTGGGCGGTAGTGGAAAGGGTTACAGAGGCACATAATGGGCTCAGGGACTGAACCCCACAATTCATTTAGCTAAGCAAGTTACAATCTTGATGAGCTAGTTACAAAATTCAATATAAGTCATCACATCAATGGGTTCGAGATCGACCTCAAGTACAGGTTCTAAATTAAGCAACTGACATATGTGGAGAGCTAGTGTCAAAATTTATATGTTTGTCCTGCACACCGCCTCCCATCCAGTGGGCAGCGGTGGATAGGATACAATCACTTAGTTACTACATACAGTTAGCAAACTGGGGATATTTGGCTAAAATTTCTGGTAGCAGATCATTTTGAATGAAATGTTGACACATCGCTGGAACATTGGTTATAGAATTGTCTCTAAATTCACGTATCTTTTCGCACTCCATCACATAGTGACGGAGGGTGTGCGAATAATTTTGTTGACACAGTTTACATTTGGTCAGGTCTACATCAGCAGATAATGAGAATTCCCAGAGATACTTGTAACCGAGTCTAAGCCGAGCAGTAGTAACATCTAGAAGTCTGCTGATTTTTTTGGATGATCCATAGATGTGTGGCTCCTCTTGCATGATAGTATGATGATAGATGGAATTACTGGTGTCAATTTCACTTTGCCTCAGATCTACAAGATCTTGTTGAAGTTCTCGGTGTACAGCTGCTCTCAGATTGCTCATTGACAATCCAAGGTTACACTCAACGGCTCCTTTAAAGGCAGATTCTTTGGCTAACTTATTACCTCTATCATGCATTCGGAGGCCAACATGAGATGGAGACCACATGAAATGGACTCTGTTACCATCCTTAATAATTTTGTTGTATTTGTGTCTAGCTTCGAACACGAGCATGTTACAGTTATGTCTTAAAGAGTTGAGAGCATTTAAGGATGATAAGGAGTCACTTACAATTAATGTATCAAGTTTCTCGAAAGGTTGACAGGAATATTAACAATGCATTTGGAGCGAGTATATTATTGGGATAATCTACTCGCTACAGAACTCCCCCTCCCAGGGGATGAAAGGAAAAATACTTGATCAAGGAACTTAGCTGGTCGGTGAATTGTACGCCCTGCTCGCGTTACATAACCATCAAAGTTAACTTCCTCCTCTTCGCTGATGTCATCTAAATGGGGTCGTAGGGTGGGAGGTCTCACAGGATCGTCCGTCGTCGCAGGATCAGGTTGTGGTGCGGCTGGTAACTGGGGATGTAGGGTGGGAGGTCGTACAGGATCGTCCGTTGTCGTAGGTGGCGGTGCTGCTGGTAACTGTGGTCGAAAAGTGAACTGCGTAGTCGGCGGATGTGTCTCTGGAGGGATGTCTGGGGCAGCGTCGCAGTGTGCTGGTTTAAGGCGATCGATGGAGATGTTTACCTGCTGTCCTCGGCGTTCAATGGTGAAGAACTTCGGTGTTCGAGAAACCACTTTAAATGATCCTTCGTAAGGTGACTGTAGAGGGCGTCGAACAGCGTCGACTCTTACAAACACGTGTTCAGTTGTGTGGAGCTCATGAGGCACATATGTAGCACGAGTTTTCGGTTGGCGTGGTGGTGTAGGCCGAATGTTTGTCATGGCCGCCCGTAATTTCTGGACAAAAGTGGGGTCTGGGGGTGTGATAAGTGGCGTTGGGGTTAAGAATTCGCCCGGAAGCCGCAGGCTAGATCCGTATACTAAGTCTGCTGCCGAGAATCCACTGCCCTCCTTCGTGGCCGAACGGATGCCAAGCAAGACTAATGGAAGGTTGTCGATCCAATCATCAGGGCGTGCTTGAGCTCTTAGGGCAGCTTTTAGTTGTCTATGAAAGCGTTCTACCATTCCGTTCGACTCAGGGTGGTATGCTGTGGTTCGGTTATGTGTGGTGCCGAGGAATTCCATAAGTTCCTTCCTTAGAAATGATTCAAACTGTCGTCCTTGGTCGGTGATGATGACAGAGGGGCTGCCAAAACGGGCGACCCATCCAGAGAGGAAAGCCTGGACCACTGACTCAGCTGAGATGTTAATTAATGGGATTGCTTCCGGCCATCTGGAGAATCGATCGATGCAGGTGAGTAGATAAGAATATCCTCTTGCCGACGGTAATGGTCCAACGATGTCTACATGCACCACCTCGAAACGGTCAGAAGGTAACGGAAACTGTTGAAGAGGGCTCTTTGTGTGACGATGTGTTTTCGCTCGCTGGCACTGGAGACATGAGCGAGTCCATCGTCGAACATCGGCATTGATTCCTGGCCATACAACACGCTCCGTTAGTAGTTTCTGGGAAGCACGTACTCCTGGGTGTGCTAGGGAGTGAAATACTGAGAACGTTTTCCAGCGAAACTGGGCAGGAATGTAGGGCCTAAGTGCTCCTGTCCGTGAGGTGTCACAGATTATACTTCCGCCACCTTCCATGGGAATCTCGATGAACCGGAGAGCTGTGTCAGATGTTCGTAATCGCTGCAGATCAGGGTCTTCCCGTTGGGCCTTACTGATTACACAATAGTCCACCTGGGTTGGGTTTGTCACGACGTGGTTTATGGTGGGTCGAGACAGTGCATCGGCTATGACATTATTAGTTCCTTTGACATGACGGATATCCGAGGTAAATTGGGAAATAAATCTCAGGTGGTTGGCTACTCGAGGAGAGTGAGCATCACTCTTGGCCGCCAGTGCATAAGTGAGAGGTTTGTGGTCTGTGAGGATGTGGAAGTTCCGCAGATGCGACTGGGGTGACGATGTTATAATAATAATAATAATAATAATAATAATAATTTTTATTTAGGTAAGGTACATACATAAAGAGATTTTGTTGGCTTTATAGATAGAGCTAGTACATACAATGCCTAAAGCCACTATTACGCAAAGCGTTTCGAGCAGGAAAAACATTAATGACTAAAGCTTAAAACTAATGGGTAAAAAGAAAAGATGTGATGAGTACATATAAAAAATAGAGGTAAAAGAGGGGGGAACATTGTTGAAAAAGCAGCACAAATACAATTACAAATTATTACAGAAAATTACATTCAAACAGCGTTGATTTGAAAAACAAAAAAACAAAAAACATACATGGGTTGACAACAGAGGGGTAAGGTGGGTTACATGGAATTTATTAGGTATAGCTTCGTTTTTAACTTAAACTGGTTGAGAGAGGTACAGTCTTTAACATGGTTGGGAAGGTCATTCCACATTCTGGGCCCCTTGATTTGTAGAGCATTTCTGGTTTGATTTAGTCGTACTCTAGGAATATCAAAACTGTATTTATTTCTGGTGTGGTGCTCATGGGTTCTGTTACAACCTTCTATGAAGCTTTTGAGATCAGGATTGGCATTATAGTTTAGCGTTTTATATATGTATAATACACATGAGAGAATGTGCAGTGACTTAATGTCTAACATATTCAGAGATTTGAGTAGGGGTACCGAGTGATGTCTGGGGCCAGAAACATGTTATGTTAACATGTGTAGAGGTACTAGGAGAGGCTCGAAGTACTGCACCTGCGGGATTCACAATAAGTCGATGGTGTTGCAGGAAATCCCATCCAAGAATGGGTTGTTCCACATCCGCTATGAGGAAAGTCCCCGTAAAGCGACCCAGAGATGCGAACTCGAGAACCAGGGCGCGGGTCCCATATGTACGGACGGACGTACCATTGGCGGCTCGTAAGTCTAAACCAGGAGTACAGGTTGGTTTGACCAGTGGGGGAGGCAACACACTAGCTGCTGCACCTGTGTCAACGAGGAAACGGCGTTTGGTTATGATGTCAGATATGTAGAGCAGTGTAGTGTTTGAAATGGCGGGGTCACTGGCCGTTAACAGTCCCCGCCGAAGTAGTTTCCCGACCAGGAACAAGGAGCCCTACAGTTGCGGGCTTGGTGTCCGAACTTCTGGTGATAAGAACAAAGCTCTCCCCGACGTTCTCGCTGTCGCCTAGAGACTGATATTGGATTCGCATGGTACGTCCTCCCTGGGTTGAAGAAACGCCGGTTCTGGAGGACGTCGAGTTGTTGGGTGTCTGTAGTCTGCTGTGTTACACTGGGATGGGACAGCGTAGCGTTATCAGACGTCGTATGAAGCCGGTCTGCCAGTGTAGCCAGCTGGGCTAATGGGGTGTCGTCAGCCATACTGAATAGGGCCGGTTGAATGTGTTTTGGACAGAGTTGTATCCATAGTGATCTCACAATCTCGCTGGGGGCTGGGCCAGTTGCAGTATGCATCACATACTGAATATGACGCAGAAGCTGAGCTGGTGTTTTGTCTGCTAATCTTTTGTCAGTGAGGAGTTGGTCCCTTTGTTGAATGCGGCGTTTCATTGCTGCCTGTAGAAGAGCGGCCTTCACGTCCTGGTGTCCGGTGATGGTGCGGTGATAACAGCGGAGGCAGTGTGCATAGCCTCCGAGGTAAGTGTTGGCAGGGTACAGGCATATCGGGCTTTCTCAGTCGAAATTTCGTGAAGGTCGAAAATAGCCTCCATCTGCATGAACCAAAATTCTGGCTCATCTGCGTTGTATGCTGGAAACCTGATAGATAAATCCATGACGAAGATCTAGTTTGTGACTAGGTGTTCTTTTCACTCACTGGGTCACCAATGTAACGGTTCTATTGTTACATAAAGTATGGTGACAATAAACACAGACACTAAGATACTATATATATATATATATTTGGTCGAATATACAGAAGTACACAGGTGATACTTTGGTGTGAGTTGAGCGCACTGAGAGTCGGTACAGTATCTCGCAAGTGTCTGCTCTAGACCACACTTGAAAGTAGACTAGTTAATGTTTGCTATTCTGCTGCTTATATGCTCGGGCAACACCTCACCGCGTTGCCCGGGCAACGCCTCACCTCATTCATCTCCAAAGGTTGACAGGAATATTAACAATGCATTTGGAGCGAGTATATTATTGGGATAATCTACTCGCTACAGAATAATAACTCAGTTGGTACTTATCTTGAACAACACACAGAAATAAGGAAACGAAGAGGAAGGGTAGGAGGATCCTGTCCACACCACGCCAGCTCAGGAAAAGATCGAGTCTCTCTCTCCTTCCCCCCAGCTGGCTGCTGCCGGCAGACTTCTCAACTAATCGTACCGCAGCCCTATACCAAGTTTACTCAGGTTTACTTTACAAATGATTAGAGTATTAGTAAACATAGTTGGTGCCTATGTTATTATTTAATTCAGATTCAGATTCAGATTCAGATGTTTATTCAGGTAAGGTATATACATACAAGTGATGTTACATTAATGGATTGATATATAGATAGAGCTAGTACATACAATGCCTAAAGCCACTATTACGCAATGCGTTTCGGGCAAGAAAAACATTAATATCTAGAACTTAATACTAATTGAGCATAAAGAATAAAAGGTGTTGAGAACAAATACAAATAAAGATAAAAAAAAGGGGGAACATGACTGAAAAAGCAGCACAAATACAATAGGTTGACAAACAGTGTTGATTAAAAAAAAAAAAAAAAAAAAAAAAAAAAAAAAAAAAAAAAAAAAAAAAAAAAAAAAAAAAAAAAAAAAACAGACATGGGTTGACAATAATAATCAACCGCCAGCTCAGTCTTTAAATGCTCTTTGAGAAACAAGAATAGTCTTACGTCTGGCAGGGAAGATACAAACAAAGACACATCGAATTGCGCTTTGCTACTCTAACGTAGCTTATTTAGTTAAATTTTGACCTCTGGTTTCCACTGAAGAACCCAGGGTCGTAACACTCCTCCCCCCTTCAGAGAAAAAAAAATGTGACTACTAGAATAGTAGTCATATTTTTTTTGTAAGAGTATACAGAGAATAAAAAGAAAAAATATATGACAAAAAAAAATCAATCAAAACAACAATTTCTCTGCAAGAAAAATACAAAGGAGTTCTCTGAAAGAAAAAAAAAACATACACAATAAAAACATGGAAGTAAATCATTTGGACACGGAATATTTAATGTCACAGGAGAACCTAAAAAAAAAATAACTAAAGCATGACAGTTGGTAAATGGCTTCCTGTGGCCTAGATGAATGTTATTCCGGGAACCTGGACAGAGCATCGGCCATCACGTTGAGTCGGCCCGGTAGGTGGGTAATGGAAAGATTGAAGTCCTGTAGGTACAACGCCCACCTGAGGATGCGTTTATTCTTACCCTTCATCTGAGTCAGGAAGACTAGTGGGTTATGGTCCATGTACACTTTCACTATATTACCTGTGAGGTAAACTTCGAACTTTTTACATGTTAACACTAGCGCCAACGCCTCTTTTTCTACCACTGAATAATTGTGTTGCGCCTTGTCGAATTTCACAGAGTAATAATATACTGGGTGTTCCACCTGATCATCCCCAGTTTACAACAACACTGCACCAGCACCCGAGTCAGACGCGTCAACATGAATTTTAAACGGTCGGTCGAACCTTGGACTGGCAAGCACTGGGGCGGAAGCTAAAATCAATTTCAAATTTTTAAATGCCTCTGCACAGTCTGATGACCACTTAAATTTGACGGCCTTCTGCAACAAGTCTGTGAGAGGAGTGGTAACACTGGAAAAATTCTGACAAAAGCGTTGATAGTACGCACACATACCGATAAATCTTTGAACGTCATTTTTAGACTTTAGCACTGGATACTCCAGAATGGCACTGATTTTATCTTGCCGAGGTAGCACTTTTCCTTGGCCCACTTCAAAACCGAGGTACGTCACTGTGCCTTGGTCGAAATGACATTTTTTGCATTTAAGGTAAGATTTGCCTTTTTCAAGATTGCGAACAACTGGCATAACCTAGCTATGTGGTCAGCCCAATTACTGTCAAAGAGCATGATATCATCTAAATATGCCCGACAATTTGGCACATTTGCGAGCAAAGAGTTCATTAGCCTCTGGAACGTGGTAGGGGCATTACGCAAGCTGAACGGTAACACTTGATACTCAAAAACACCCTCGGGTGTCACGAACGCAGTTAGTTGTTTAGCACGTTCAGTGAGTGGGATTTGATAATAGCCCCTCGAGAGGTCGAATTTCGAGACGTACTTGGCGTTTCCCAGCTCGAAGATGCAGTCCTCGAGGAGGGGCAGCGGATAGGCATCCACAATGGTCACCTTGTTGAGCTGCCGATAGTCGGTGCATAATCGCTAGGAGCCGTCTGGTTTGGGGACCAAAAGGCAGGGCGAGCACCAAGAGCCCTGGCTCGGCCGGATTAGGCCATGCTGGAGCAAGAAGTCGACCTCCTTCCATACGATGGAGTTCTTTTCTGGACTCATGCGATAGGGTTGAAGGCGAATGGGGTTGTAGTCCGTCAACTTGACATCATGGCAAATGGCATCAGTCTGGGTCGGGACCTCCCCGAACAGACTGGAGATTTCATCAAGCAACGTCTGCATCTCTTCACGTTGGGCCATCTGCAAATGGGACAGTCCGTCCTCCACAGCATTCACAGAACTAGAATTATTGAGAATGAGATTAGTTGGGTCCCCAGAACAATCATCCCCTCCCTCACTGGAAATGGAAACATTGGTTAGTGCACTGGGCCTGGGGCCCTGGAACTTCTTCAGCCGATTTACATGTACGAGCATTACCTGGTTACGTTTGTCAGAGTGCCTCACTTTGTACGTGAGGTCCCCAGTCTTTTCTGTCACGATGTAGAGGCTTTCGTACTTGTGGGACATATTGTTCCCTAGTTGAGCCTTTAATACCAAGACAGGGTCGCCAGGCTGAAATACTCGCAACTTAGATTTAGCATCGTTACGTTCTATCATCTTTTCTTGGGCCTTCCCAAGAAACTTTAGTGCCGCCACCTTTTTCAGATTCAGATTCAGATTCAGATGTTTATTCAGGTAAGGTATATACATAAAAGTGATGTTACATTAATGGATTGATATATAGATAGAGCTAGTACATACAATGCCTAAAGCCACTATTACGCAATGCGTTTCGGGCAAGAAAAACATTAATATCTAGAACTTAATACTAATTGAGCATAAAGAATAAAAGATGTTGAGAACAAATACAAATAAAGATAAAAAAAAAAGGGGGAACATGACTGAAAAAGCAGCACAAATACAATAGGTTGACAAACAGTGTTGATTAAAAAAAAAAAAAAAAAAAAAAAGAAAAAAACAGACATGGGTTGACAATAGAGGAGTGAGGTAGATTACAGGGAATTTATTAGGTAGTGTTTAGTTTTTATCTTAAACTGGTTGAGAGAGGTACAGTCTTTAACATGGTTGGGAAGGTCATTCCACATTCTGGGCCCCTTGATTTGCAGAGCATTTCTAGTTTGATTAAGACGTACTCTAGGAATATCAAAACTGTATTTATTTCTGGTGTGGTGCTCATGGGTTCTGTTACAACCTTCTATGAAGCTTTTAAGATCAGGATTGGCATTATAGTTTAGCGTTTTATATATGTATAATACACATGAGAGAATGTGCAGTGACTTAATATCTAACATATTAAGAGATTTGAGTAGGGGTACCGAGTGATGTCTGGGGCCAGAGTTGGATATTGTTCTAATAGCGGCTTTGTGTTGGGTAATTAGAGGACGTAAGTGATTTTGGGTAGTAGAACCCCAAGCACAAATACCATAGTTGAGATAAGGATAGATAAGGGAGTAATAGAGAGTCACCAGGGCAGGGCGTGGTACATAATATTTGATCTTAGAAAGAATGCCCACAGTTTTTGAAACTTTTTTTGATATATTTAGAATGTGTCCCTGGAAATTCAGCTTGTGGTCAATGAGAATGCCAAGGAATTTGCCATCTAATTTGTTACAAATTTGGGTATTGTTTATTTTGAGATTTATAAGACTAGAGGATTTATTGCCAAACAGAATATAGAAGGTTTTGTCAATGTTAAGGGTGAGTTTGTTGGCAGTTAGCCAAAGATGGACTTTATTTAGCTCAGTATTTACTGTGGCATTTAGAGCAAGAGGGTCAGGACTGGAGTAAATGAAGGTTGTGTCGTCAGCAAATAGAATTGGTTTGAGGTGTTGGGAGGCATTTGGAAGGTCATTAATGTAGATGAGAAAGAGGAGAGGGCCAAGTATGCTGCCCTGAGGAACACCAATGTTGATGGGTAGGGTGGGAGAAATTGTATTATTCACAGAAACATATTGGAGCCTGTCAGTAAGGTAGGACTCGAGGTATTGTAGGGAGTGTCCTCTGACTCCATAATGATGTAATTTAAGAAGAAGGTTATGGTGGTTGACAGTATCAAAAGCTTTACGCAGGTCCACAAATAACCCAACAGGGAACTCCTTTTTATCAAGAGCTGTATGAATCGAGTTAAGCATACTAATAAGTGCATCGTTAGTGCTTTTTTTGGGTCTGAAGCCATATTGGCAAGGGCTAAGTATATTGAGTTTGGCTAGATATGAGTAAAGCTGCTTGTATATAAGTTTTTCAAAAATTTTTGACAAGTTTGGCAGGATTGATATAGGTCTGTAGTTGTTAACATCTGTGGGGTCACCACATTTGTGGACAGGCGTTACTCTCGCTTTTTTTAGAATATCTGGAAAGGTTTGGAGTTCAAGTGACTTGTTGAAGAGCAAAGCAATAGCAGGGGCTAAAGATCTGGAGGCTTTTTTGTAAATTAATGTTGGTATCTCCTCAAGGGCACCAGACTTGGTTTTAAGGGAAAGGATTATCTCATTGACGTCAGTGGAGTTAATAGGCTTTAGGTACAGAGACTGTGGATAGTTACCTGTAAGATAGTCCTTAATGTCAGTACTGGAAGATGGAATATCATTTGCATGGGATGAACCAATGGAAGAGAAGAACCTATTAAACTCAATAGCAGAATCAGAGGCTGAAAGCTGACAATCGTTATTAGACAGGAGAGTCGGTTTGTTATTTAAAGATTTCTTTGATCCCAATATTTGTGAAATTGTGCTCCAAGTTTGTTTAATGTTGCTCTTTATTTGAGTAAATTTATCTTCGTAGTAATTAGTTTTGGCTCGTCTAATTATCTTAGATAGCAATAATGAGTAATTCTTTGAGAATTCTTTGGAGACAATTCCTAACCTATACTTCTTCTCAAGGTCGTGTTTTTTGTTAATGGATTTCAGTATTCCCTTTGTAAGCCAAGGATTGTTAAGCCTTTTGCTTGTGACTTGTTTTGTAAGCCTAGGACAGTGGGTGTTATAAAGGCTAAGAGTTGTTTGTAGAAAAGATTGCACTGCTAGGTTGATGTCCCCTATGTTACCTAACTCGGACTCCCAGTTGACATTATCAGCAGCAGTTATAAAATTGTTTATAGCAGTTTCATTGTGCAGCCTAAAGCTTAACTCCCTTGTTTCTAGAGGTGGTTTGCTAATGTTAGTTAAGAGAAATGTGGGGTAGTGGTCTGTAGTGCTATCGGTGATTATACCTGAAGTAAGCGGAGAGGTTATGTTGGTCCAGATGTGATCTAGAGTCGTGGCAGTGCTATCAGTGATTCTAGTAGGTCTAGTGATTAAGGGTATGAGGAGGCAGGAATTCATACAGTTGAGGAAGCTAACAGCAGTAGGGTGTTCTGGCTCGCAGAGGTCAATATTAAAGTCCCCTGCGATAATTAGGTGGTTTTTGTTCAGTCTGTTATCAAGTATTAGATTTCTAAGGTTTGAGTTGAATACAGACACATCAGTGTTGGGAATTCTATAGACTGCACCCACAGACAGGACAGACTCGGCACCCTTGACTCTGAAGCTGGCGAAGATATACTCCCCATAGCAGTCTCTAGTTCTAATTTCTTTTAAGCATGTTAGTTCTTGGTGGTAGTAAAGAGCAGTGCCACCACCTCTCTGAAGTTGACGACAGTTGTGAATTGCTGAGTAGTTAGGCATGTTAAAGAGTTGAGTAGTATCCTCTTTCAACCATGTTTCAGTAAGTATAATAAAAGAGAATTTGTTGCCAATAGTTTCAATCAAGGCACTAACATCATCGAAGTGTTTACCTAGGGATCTAACGTTCAAATTGATTACAGAGATATTGTGATTATGAGTTAATACATTGTTTACATCATGTGCTGCAAAATATCTGGAATTTAGATCATTAAAGTGATTATTGTCATAGATAGTGGATAAGAGGTTAAGTTCAGGGTCTATACTTGACTGCATAAAAAAAGCTGATTGTAGAATCAGAAATAAGAAGAAAAAAGCTATAAAATAGGGAAAAATATATACACAATACTGTACAAAACAAACACAAAAGGGGCTTACAGGGGTACAATGGAGTAAGGGAGTATGGCTAGGCTAGGCAATTAATGAGATTAAAGAAAAAACATGTAAACATGGACTATACAAAACACAAGATATGGAAATACAAAACAAAAAATATAAGCAAGACTAAGCAATACAAAAAAAAAAAAAAAAAAAAAAAAAAAAACAAATTGAGCAAAAATGAGGTAGATTGCTTACGAGTACTCACAGGTACACTGTAAGTAACAATTTGCAATTTGAGATGCAGGCAAAGCCAGGGGTACAATGGAGAAAGGGAGCATGGCAAGGCTAGGCAACCTAGGTAATAAATGAAATCAAAGAAATGTTGAATAATAAACATAGGCAAATTTAGGCTAATGATTAATAACTATAGATAGTTCAGTAATGACTGTATAATTAAAAAGACCTGAAGAACTACTTAATAACTCAATTAAATAATTTCGGTAAATGACTAGGTAAGAGTAAGTTAAAAATTAAGTCAGAAAATGAACCAAGGAGACTTAGGATACCTAGCCCCACTAGTTGACAGGGGGTTAATTAAGTTAATTCATTGGGAGTGATAAGGTGAGACAAACCTTGCAGTCCTTGAGTCTCTGGTGGTGTTGCGCAAAGAAAGCCAAACCTTCGGTTAACGTTACGTTCCCTAACAGATTCTCCTGTAACATTTGCAAGGGTCCACGAACTTTATGGCCAAAGACTAACTCAAAAGGAGAACAACCCAGTGAACTTTGTAATCCCTCTCTAGCCGCAAACAAAACATACGGTAAATTCTCATCCCAGAAGGTGAGGGAACTCTCGCACGATGTCTTCAACATCTGCTTCAGAGTTAGATGGAAACATTCAATTACCCCCTGACTCTGTGGATGGTATGGGCTGGAAACCTTATGAGTTATTCCACAGTCCTTACAAAATTGCTCAAAAATATCAGACTTAAAGTTAGTACCATTGTCAGTTTGCACGACCCGAGGCAGTCCAAAAGTGGAAAAAAATTGCAACATACGAGCAACAACAGTTTTTGCTTGGATGTTCCTTACAGCAAAAGCCTCTGGGTAACGAGTAGTGATACACATCATCGTGATTAGGTAAATATTACCAGACTTAGTTCTAGGTAATGGACCAACACAGTCCATTACCACATGAGAAAATGGTTCCTCTGGCACAACAATAGGCCTTAAAGGAGCATTAGGTGGAGTCTGGTTTGGTTTCCCAACCAGTTGACAAACAATACACGCATTACAAAATTTTGCCACATCGCTTTTCAGCTTGGGCCAGAAAAAATACTTTAAAATTTTGTGATACGTAATATTAATACCTTGATGTCCCCCCATAGGATCATCATGAGCAGCTGCCAAAACTCTTTCTCAATAGCAGGTTGGCAACATAACCTGGTGGACTACCTCCCACTCATTTGACAAGGGAGCACTCTGTGGTCTCCATTTTCTCATCAAAATCCGATGATTGTAGTAGTACCCAGTTGCTGCGTCTACAATTTCCTCCATAGAGACGGCTGTCTCATGACAATCTGCAAGAGTGGGGTCAGCTTTCTGAAACTCACTCAAGGAGGCATCTAGGCCTTGGTCAGATGCCATTGGCCGAGGCTCAACAGTGTTCTCCTCCACCTCCCCACTACTCTCGGTAGATGGCGGTGGCAGGCTCTCCACAATGTCCTCGGCCACGTCATCGAGTCGGGCCATGAATGTGTCCGCGAGGTCCACTTGGTTTTCACCACACGGAAAGTTCCTCGTGTCCTCGGGATTTACCACCTTGGCAAGCACAGGGCTGCCCTTACATTTAAGTCCCATAGACCTGGTCACTGTGCACACAGGGTGCACAACATTATCCTCTGCGACGGGTGGATCCAGGCAAACCTCAGGGGTAGGCAACATAATAGGCAGTCTGGAGTCCCCTACCTTATCCCCTGCTAAATCATTACCAACTATTACATCAACATTAGGGAAAGGTAGGTATGAAGTGACTCCAACTGTACAAACACCCTTGTGGAAATCAGATTCCAGGGCAACCTTATGGAGGGGTACTGCTCGAGTATCACTGGGGACACCCTCGACCAATACCACCTCTCCAGTGTCGAGAGTGTTGGCACCTTGCAACGGACTCTCTAAAATTAAAGTCTGGATGGCACCGGTGTCTCGGAAGATCACCACGTCCTTTCAGGAAGAACCCTCAGACAAAAGTAGTCTCCCTTTTGATAAGAATGGGGTAAGCAAGTCCAACCACTGTGGGTTGGAGGTCTTACTCCCTATCCCTTCCGAAGGCCTCAAGCCCTGTGTCACAACTAGAGCATTGGGTCTTTTTTCCGGGTACAGTTGCCAACAACGGCTAATAGTGTGGCTTGGACGTTTACAGTGACCACAAAAACGTCTGGGAAAAGAGACATTACTAACAGAATTACCCTTCGGTTCACCCTTAGGTGCCGTGGGGCTAGACACTTTAACAGGGTTAGTTATGTCTGAAACAGAAGGTGCATTAGGTAAAGGGTTAGAATGAGCTGATCTGGACTGGCTGTGGGTATAAGTTTTGCTACTCTGTGGGGTATAATTATTTTTATTCGGCCTTTTGCCCGCCAATTGGTAGTTTTCTGCCAACTTGGCCAAATCCCCTATTTTAGAATTTACCTCTACCCTTCCCCTTATATACTGAGCTACAATGTCTGGCATACTATCTATAAACTGTTCTATTAACATAGTATTCTTGAGTGCCTCGTATGTTTCGGCTTTAGCCGAGCGAATCCATTTATCAAACAATCTAATTTGATCATTAGCAAATTCAGTGAGCGGTTGGTTGTGAGTAGGCCTAAGGTTGCGATACGCTTGGCGGTGAGCTTCAGGCATAATTTCATATGCCTGCAAAATACATTCCCTGACTTTATCATATTCAAAACACTCGTCGTCAGGCATGTTTATAAAAATATCTTGTGCTTTACCTCTAAGTCTTCCCTGTAGGATTTTCACCCACTCTTCCTTTGGCCAGTTCATGGACATGGCCAATCTCTGAAAATGGTTGAAAAACCTTTCAGGGTCCGACTCGGAAAATTCAGGCAAATTATGCTTTTTCTCATAATGCCTGGGGTTTGAATCCCCGGCCGGTGGAGGTCCAGTGGCATATTCGCTCTAATTCTAGCCTCGGTTTTGAGTCTTTGCTCCTCTAATTTTATTTTTGCTAACTCTAGAGCTAATTCTCTATCCCTATGAGCTGCACTTTCTGCTTGGCTAGGCTGGCATAAAGGTGTATCACTTGCCAATAGTTCTTCATCAATACAATGTTGTAATATTTCATTCACCAAAGTCCACTTTTTATCTGCGTCATTTAATTCTAGGTCAAATTCCTTGCCTAACAATACTAAATTAGACTTGGTAAGTTTCTTTATCTCTACCACTGAAGGCTCCCTTGCCAGTCTCTGCATTTCAGATGACATCACTAATAATTTTAGCTCCCAGCCAAAGAAAAAATTAAAAAATAAAAATTGGAAAAAAAACAAAAATTTGCACGGCCCCTAACACAAGGCCACACTAACCTTAATCGTGATGGGATCCAGCTGGGTGTCCAGTCAGTGCAAGAATGTACTTTGTTAGATGAGCTGGACCCTTGGCTAGCACACAACCGTTCTGCGGAAACAAAAAATTTTAGTTTTGGCACTAAAGAATCTAATTTTTTCAATTTACTGTTCCTCCCGGACTGGCCAACCACTTGTTATAAAAAAAATGTGGGCTTGCTATGGGGAACTAGTGCTATTCAGGGGTAAGGTCAGTCAGAATAAAGATGTATCTATTTGGGAAGATCAGTAAGGCCCGGCCCCTATGGAAACAAGAAGTAGTGCTGACTACTTGGCTACACAACCAGGTCAGTCTAGGGAATGATCAAGATCTTCTACACAGGAAGAACGATACTCTTATAATTCATGTACTTATTTATTAACCCCTTAACAGCCCCCCTTATACATTCACACCAATAACAATAATAATAATAACTTTACCACACTACCTTACGTTAAAAGCCTTGGTCCACATAAGCAGGATACAAGGTTTTACACTGAACACAAGCTAGGGTAAAGCTCTACTATTGAATAACTTGAAGTTAGAGTCAGCTTAGGGTAGCTGTTAGTCCATATGTGATCCAAGGTTCAGATTCAGATGTTTATTCAGGTAAGGTATATACATACAAGTGATGTTACATTAATGGATTGATATATAGATAGAGCTAGTACATACAATGCCTAAAGCCACTATTACGCAATGCGTTTCGGGCAAGAAAAACATTAATATCTAGAACTTAATACTAATTGAGCATAAAGAATAAAAAGTGTTGAGAACAAATACAAATAAAGATAAAAAAAAGGGGGAACATGACTGAAAAAGCAGCACAAATACAATAGGTTGACAAACAGTGTTGATTTTAAAAACAATTTTATAACTGCTGCTGATAATGTCAACTGGGAGTCCGAGTTAGGTAACATAGGGGACATCAACCTAGCAGTGCAATCTTTTCTACAAACAACTCTTAGCCTTTATGACACCCACTGTCCTAGGCTTACAAAACAAGTCACAAGCAAAAGGCTTAACAATCCTTGGCTTACAAAGGGAATACTGAAATCCATTAACAAAAAACACGACCTTGAGAAGAAGTATAGGTTAGGAATTGTCTCCAAAGAATTCTCAAAGAATTACTCATTATTGCTAACTAAGATAATTAGACGAGCCAAAACTAATTACTACGAAGATAAATTTACTCAAATAAAGAGCAACATTAAACAAACTTGGAGCACAATTTCACAAATATTGGGATCAAAGAAATCTTTAAATAACAAACCGACTCTCCTGTCTAATAACGATGGTCAGCTTTCAGCCTCTGATTCTGCTATTGAGTTCAATAGGTTCTTCTCTTCCATTGGTTCATCCCTTGCAAATGATATTCCATCTTCCAGTACTGACATTAAGGACTATCTTACAGGTAACTATCCACAGTCTCTGTACCTAAAGCCTATTAACTCCACTGACGTCAATGAGATAATCCTTTCCCTTAAAACCAAGTCTGGTGCCCTTGAGGAGATACCAACTTTAATTTACAAAAAAGCCTCCAGATCTTTAGCCCCTGCTATTGCTTTGCTCTTCAACAAGTCACTTGAACTCCAAACCTTTCCAGATATTCTAAAAAAAGCGAGAGTAACGCCTGTCCACAAATGTGGTGACCCCACAGATGTTAACAACTACAGACCTATATCAATCCTGCCAAACTTGTCAAAAATTTTTGAAAAACTTATATACAAGCAGCTTTACTCATATCTAGCCAAACTCAATATACTTAGCCCTTGCCAATATGGCTTCAGACCCAAAAAAAGCACTAACGATGCACTTATTAGTATGCTTAACTCGATTCATACAGCTCTTGATAAAAAGGAGCTCCCTGTTGGGTTATTTGTGGACCTGCGTAAAGCTTTTGATACTGTCAACCACCATAACCTTCTTCTTAAATTACATCATTATGGAGTCAGAGGACACTCCCTACAATACCTCGAGTCCTACCTTACTGACAGGCTCCAATATGTTTCTGTGAATAATACAATTTCTCCCACCCTACCCATCAACATTGGTGTTCCTCAGGGCAGCATACTTGGCCCTCTCCTCTTTCTCATCTACATTAATGACCTTCCAAATGCCTCCCAACACCTCAAACCAATTCTATTTGCTGACGACACAACCTTCATTTACTCCAGTCCTGACCCTCTTGCTCTAAATGCCACAGTAAATACTGAGCTAAATAAAGTCCATCTTTGGCTAACTGCCAACAAACTCACCCTTAACATTGACAAAACCTTCTATATTCTGTTTGGCAATAAATCCTCTAGTCTTATTAATCTCAAAATAAACAATACCCAAATTTGTAACAAATTAGATGGCAAATTCCTTGGCATTCACATTGACCACAAGCTGAATTTCCAGGGACACATTCTAAATATATCAAAAAAAGTTTCAAAAACTGTGGGCATTCTTTCTAAGATCAGATATTATGTACCACGCCCTGCTCTGGTGACACTCTATTACTCCCTTATCTATCCTTATCTCAACTATGGTATTTGTGCTTGGGGTTCTACTACCCAAAATCACTTACGTCCTCTAATTACCCAACACAAAGCCGCTATTAGAACAATATCCAACTCTGGCCCCAGACATCACTCGGTACCCCTACTCAAATCTCTTAATATGTTATATATTAAGTCACTGCACATTCTCTCATGTGTATTATACATATATAAAACGCTAAACTATAATGCCAATCCTGATCTTAAAAGCTTCATAGAAGGTTGTAACAGAACCCATGAGCACCACACCAGAAATAAATACAGTTTTGATATTCCTAGAGTACGTCTTAATCAAACTAGAAATGCTCTGCAAATCAAGGGGCCCAGAATGTGGAATGACCTTCCCAACCATGTTAAAGACTGTACCTCTCTCAACCAGTTTAAGATAAAAACTAAACACTACCTAATAAATTCCCTGTAATCTACCTCACTCCTCTATTGTCAACCCATGTCTGTTATTTTCTTTTTTTTTTAATCAACACTGTTTGTCAATCTATTGTATTTGTGCTGCTTTTTCAGTCATGTTCCCCCTTTTTTTTATCTTTATTTGTATTTGTTCTCAACATCTTTTATTCTTTATGCTCAATTAGTATTAAGTTCTAGATATTAATGTTTTTCTTGCCCGAAACGCATTGCGTAATAGTGGCTTTAGGCATTGTATGTACTAGCTCTATCTATATATCAATCCATTAATGTAACATCACTTGTATGTATATACCTTACCTGAATAAACATCTGAATCTGAATCTGAATCTGATTAAAAAAAAAGAAAATAACGGACATGGGTTGACAATAGAGGAGTGAGGTAGGTTACAGGGAATTTATTAGGTAGTGTTTAGTTTTTATCTTAAACTGGTTGAGAGAGGTACTGTCTTTAACATGGTTGGGAAGGTCATTCCACATTCTGGGCCCCTTGATTTGTAGAGCATTTCTGGTTTGATTAAGTCGTACTCTAGGAATATCAAAACTGTATTTATTTCTGGTGTGATGCTCATGGGTTCTGTTACAACCTTCTATGAAGCTTTTGAGATCAGGATTGGCATTACAATTTAGCGTTTTGTATATGTATAGTACACATGAGAGAATGTGCAGTGACTTAATGTCTAACATATTCAGGGATTTGAATAGGGGTACCGAGTGATGTCTGGGGCCAGAATTGGATATTGTCCTAATAGCAGCTTTGTGTTGAGTAATTAGAGGACGTAAATGATTTTGGGTAGTAGAGCCCCAAGCACAAATACCATAGTTGAGATATGGATAGATAAGGGAGTAATAGAGAGTCACCAGGGCAGGGCGTGGTACATAATATCTGATCTTAGAAAGAATGCCCACAGTTTTTGAAACTTTTTTAGATATGTTTAGAATGTGTCCCTGGAAATTCAGCTTGTGGTCAATGAGAATGCCAAGGAATTTGCCATCTAATTTGTTACAAATTTGGGTATTGTTTATTTTGAGATTTATTTGATTAGAGGATTTATTGCCAAACAGAATATAGAAAGTTTTGTCAATGTTAAGGGTGAGTTTGTTGGCAGTTAGCCACAGATGGACTTTATTTAGCTCAGTATTTACTGTGGCATTTAGAGCAAGGGGATCAGGACTGGAGTAAATGAAGGTTGTGTCGTCAGCAAATAGGATTGGTTTGAGGTGTTGGGAGGCATTTGGAAGGTCATTAATGTAGATGAGAAAGAGGAGAGGGCCAAGTATGCTGCCCTGGGGAACACCAATGTTGATGGGTAGGGTGGGAGAAATTGTATTATTCACAGAAACACATTGGAGCCTGTCAGTAAGGTAGGATTTGAGGTATTGTAGGGAGTGTCCTCTGACACCATAATGATGTAATTTAAGAAGAAGGTTTTGGTGGTTGACAGTATCGAAAGCTTTACGCAGGTCCACAAATAACCCAACAGGGAACTCATTTTTATCAAGAGCTGTATGAATCGAGTTAAGCATACTAATAAGTGCATCGTTAGTGCCTTTCTTGGGCCTGAAGCCATATTGGCAAGGGCTAAGTATATTGAGTTTGGCCAGATATGAGTAAAGCTGCTTATAGATTAGTTTTTCAAAATTTTTTGACAAGTTTGGCAGGATTGATATAGGTCTGTAGTTGTTAACATCTGTGAGATCACCACATTTGTGGACAGGCGTTACTCTCGCTTTTTTTAGAATATCTGGAAAGGTTTGGAGTTCAAGTGACTTGTTGAAGAGCAAAGCAATAGCAGGGGCTAAAGATCTGGAGGCTTTTTTGTAGATTAAAGTTGGTATCTCCTCAAGGGCACCAGACTTGGTTTTAAGGGAAAGGATTATCTCATTGACGTCAATGGAATTAATAGGCTTTAGGTACAGAGACTGGGGATAGTTCCCTGTCAGATAGTCCTTAATGTCAGTACTGGAAGATGGTATATCATTAGCAAGGGATGAACCAATGGAAGAGAAGAACCTATTGAACTCAATAGCAGAATCAGAGGCTGAAAGCTGACCATCGTTATTAGACAGGAGAGTCGGTTTGTTATTTAAAGACTTCTTTGATCCCAATATTTGTGAAATTGTTCTCCATGTTTGTTTAATGTTGCTCTTTATTTGGGTAAATTTATCTTCGTAGTACTTAGTTTTGGCTCGTCTAATTATCTTAGATAGCAATAATGAGTAATTCTTTGAGAATTTTTTGGAGACAATCCCTAACCTATACTTTTTCTCAAGGTCATGTTTTTTATTAATAGATTTAAGTATTCCCTTTGTAAGCCAGGGATTGTTAAGCCTTTTGGTTGTGACTTGTTTTGTAAGCATAGGACAGTGGGTATTATAAAGGCTAAGAGTTGTTAGTAGAAAAGATTGCACTGCTAGGTTGATGTCCCCTATGTTACCTAACTCGGACTCCCAGTTGACATTATCAGCAGCAGTTATAAAATTGTTTATAGCAGTTTCATTGTGCAGCCTAAAGCTTAACTCCCTTGTTTCTAGAGGTGGTTTGCTAATGTTAGTTAAGAGAAATGTGGGGTAATGGTCTGTAGTGCTATCGGTGATTATACCTGAAGTAAGCGGAGAGGTTATATTTGTCCAGATGTGATCTAGAGTCGTGGCAGTGCTATCAGTGATTCTAGTAGGTCTAGTGATTAAGGGTATGAGGAAGCAGGAATTCATACAGTTGAGGAAGCTAACAGCAGTAGGGTGTTCTGGCTCGCAGAGGTCAATATTAAAGTCCCCTGCGATAATTAGGTGGTTTTTGTTCAGTCTGTTATCAAGTATTAGATTTCTAAGGTTTGAGTTGAATTCGGACACATCAGTGTTAGGAATTCTATAAACTGCACCCACAGACAGGATAGACTCGGCACCCTTGACTCTGAAGCTGGCGAAGATATACTCCCCATAGCAGTCTCTAGTTCTAATTTATTTTAAGCATGTTAGTTCTTGGTGGTAGTAAAGAGCAGTGCCACCACCTCTCTGAAGTTGACGACAGTTGTGGATTGCTGAGTAGTATAGGCATGTTAAAGAGTTGAGTAGTATCATCTTTCAACCATGTTTCAGTAAGTATAATAAAAGAGAAATTGTTGTCAATAGCTTCAATCAAGGCACTAACATCATCGAAGTGTTTGCCTAGGGATCTAACGTTCAAATTGATTACAGAGATATTGTGACTATGAGTTAATACATTGTTTACATCATGTGCTGCAAAATATCTGCAATTTAGATCATTAAAGTGATTATTGTCATAGATAGTGGATAAGAGGTTAAGTTCTGGGTCTATACTTGACTGCATAAAAAAAAGCTGATTGCCGGAAAAACAAGAAAAACAAAAAGAAATAAAAGTACGCAATACTGTACCAAACAAGTGGCCAAAGTAGTGGCTGATGTTTGAGTGACTCGGGTAGGTTTGGTTATTGTGGGGATTAGCATACAGGAGTTCATGCTTTTGACGAAATAGTCAACTTGAGGGCAATTTTGTTGACCCAGGTCGATATTGAAATCTCCTTCCAGAATGATGTGGTTTTTGTTGAGATTGTTGTTTATAATAAGATTCCTTAGGTTATCTGAGAACGAAGCTATGTTAGTATTGGGAAATCTATAGATGGCTCCAATAGTCAAGGAGGATTTAAGGGATTTAATTGTAAACTGAACAAAAGTATATTCACAGTAGTCATCTCTATCACTAATGACACTGTTGTAGATAAATGTATCTCGGTAATATATAGCTGTGCCGCCACCTTTTTTATTAGGCCTACAGTTGTGAATGGCTTTATAACCAGCTAAATTGTAGAGTTGGGTTATGTTCCCAATCCGAACATCTTTACCATTGTGATCTTTGCTGTTTTCTTATATGTGCTATCAATCTGCTGTATGGTGTCTATTAATCTTGTTTAAATTACCAATCAAGTTGTTAATGTAATCAATCAGAGCTTTAATATACCAATGTGCTCTAATATACTTACTAATCTCTCTCATCTCATTTTTTCTTGCAATGTATCTGTTATCATTTTATTAATTCTGCTAGAATTTACCTACTTAATAAACACTTTGGCGCATTCCTGCAGACCGTCGTTGTCACCAATATTATTAATCACACCGCACGCGTGCCCCTCTCGGGAGTCACGAGAAAAAATATTTGTATAAAATCCATTTATTATCCGATCAACTTGGGAATAGTTTACAAATGTTTGCCATGAAATTTACGTTTTCTCTAATAGCCGAACAGCTTATTAAAGAGGACGGCGTGGCAGTGAATCATCGTGGTAAAACAATTGTATTATTGACACGACGAGTATAATCGACGTAGTTTTTATATATGTTGCCGGTCGAACGCATCCTTATGTGACCTTTAATACTTATGTTCTTATAGAACATTCTATTGCGAGCACATTGGTACAAAAATGAAATACATACATCGACAAATAATGTCAGGACAGTGAATTGAATATACACTTTTCAAAGCGAGTTTCGCTGATATGCCGCCGCGGGTAACACTTCGGCCACTTCCCACACTGTTTTGGGTGGGCTACGACATTGAATCTATATTTATATGCATATGTCCGTGTAGAGAATTTTATTTCGATTCCAATGATACCACAATTAGCGATGTAGGACAACTGTAGGCTTCGCAACCATTAAGAGAGTGGAAACATTTTGTTGCTGTTTGGCGCTCTCGGCTAGTGATCTGAATAGTTTTTTATTTGGTGTTGATAATCCTTATGCTTTGGCGGAATTTTATAGATATGTTCTTATAGACAATTTTATTGCGAACACAGTGATACCAAATTTAAATACGTGCGCCTTCAATTATTGTCAGGACAGTCAAAAGAGTGTACACTTTTTCGGTCTTACCGTGTAGGCGCGCGAAGCGCCGAAAGCATCTAGGGTATGATTTTTTTTTGAACGCTGAGAGCGCGAAAGTGTTAAATTAATTAAATTAAAATTATCTGTTAGATTAAGGATCTGCCCGAAACGCTGTGCGTACTAGTGACTTTACAAGATTGTAAATACTATGCTATGTAAACAGCAGCGAACACAAACCAGCGCCTGTACGAACGAAAGGGTTTGTATGTACAAACTTCTCAGTGAACGAAGATGTTTCTAGTGAAGTATCCGAAACTGCAGTAGACGATTTGACCAGTCCTCCACACCACTGCTTCTACTGAGAAGAAGGGTAGTAAACACCATCCTCCCACTGATATATCTGTACCTGTAAGTCACATATAATAAAGTCTTATAGTACGTGCTGCAGGTCGGACGGGACTCCTCACCCATCTGGAGACAGTAACTCACACTAACTGCATGCATCATAAAGATGAGGCCACGCCAGTGCCCTGAGTGTGGGAAAACATATAGTAGTTTTGCACATATGAAAAGGCACATGACGGTGCATACTAGTGATAAATGTCACGAGTGCCCAGAGTGTGGGAAAACATTCAGTCGTCTTGAGAGTGTAAAGAGGCACACGCCGGCATGCACGGGTCATACACCTCAGGAGTGCCCAGAGTGTGGGGAAACACTAAGTGACCCGGGTGATATGAGGAGTCACAGGATGGTGCATGTGGGTCATAAACCCCACAGGTGTGCAATGTGTGGGAAAACATTTAGTCAACTTGGAGAAAAGAAGGTTCACATGATGGTGCATTGGGGAGATGAACCTCATGAGTGCTCAGAGTGTGGGAAAACATTTTGTGATATTGATGATGTGAAGATTCACAAGTTGGTGCATAAGGTTATTAAATCTAACGAGTGTCCAGAGTGTGGGAAAAAATTCAGTCAACATGGAAATATGATGATTCACAGCAGGGTGCATACAGGTATTAAACCTCACAAGTGTTCAGAATGTGGGAAAACATTTAGCCAACTCGGAAATATGAAGATTCACAGGATGTTGCATACAGGTATAAAACCTCACAAGTGTCCAGAATGTGGGAAAACATTTAGCCAGCTTGGAAATATGATGACTCACAGGCTGGTGCATATAGGTGATAAACCTCACAGGTGTCCAGAGTGTGGGAAAGCTTTTAGTCATCATTCTACTGTAAAGAGACATATGATGGTTCATGCAGGTGATAAATCTCATGTGTCCAGAGTGCCAGAAAATGTTTAGTCAACTTAAAAGTATGAAGATTCTCAGGACATTGCATATGGGTCCTTAACCTTGAGTGTGCTAAGTATGGGAAAAAATTCTGATAATGCAGGGAAATTGGAATTTCCGTCCTGCAGTCACAGAGTACTAGAATGTCTGTCCTGCCGTCATAGAGTACTGGAATATCTGAAAAAAAAAATGATTAGCACTGTGCATTCAGATAACCTCCAAATGTATAGAATGTAGGAAAATATTCAAGTGGTGTGTAAATATAAAGTCATATGTTAATGCATATAGGTAATAAACATCACTGTTTCAAATGTTATGAAAGAATCTGTTAACATGGAGATACAGAGAAACGTAGAAAGGTGAACAAGAGTGACAAATGTTTTGAGTGCCCCAAGTACAGTAAAATATATAGTCTATTGGTAACAGCACAAGATGTCACAAAAGTGCATTCAGATGATAAATTTTACTAGTGCCGTTAATGAATAGTATTTAAGTATTATTTGTTTTACTACATACATATTACAAACTATATAATATATATACATATCAGGATGAAACTAACAATATTGCTTAGTAAACCAATGTAAATATTTGAAAAGAAAGAGTTTCATCTTGAGAATGCTCGTAGTGCCTTGGTTTATATTTATAATTTTTTTTACTGAATTCTTTTCAAATTTTTATTTTGGTCTTTTTAAGAATTATACTGTATTTAAAACATGGTATCTTGTAGCTAGGTTAGGCATAAGATACAGTATTTTGTTTTTTTGCTACAAGCATATATAGGCCTAACTTAGTTTATTATCAAGCAAGTAATTAGGCAGGAAGTAGAAAATACAATTGAAGTTAATCTAATTTTGTTGAGTGGAATAATATTGAGTTTCATATTGGGTTCAATCAGGAATTAGAACTTCGTCTGTACTGTCTAAGCTCATTAATTTGTATCATATGGGGATAACCCAATCCAAAACATGTGGGGGATCAGAAAGTCAAATTTCATACGATGTATATTAAAAAAAAAATTGTAATGTTTTGGGTATGACAACTAAATTCGTATTTTCACATACTGTATAATCAAAATAACCTGAGTAAATAAAAAATATATATTTTTTAAGTAAATATTAACAAATATATACAAAATATTTGTATATACAGTATTTTTATATAATAAAATTACACTGAGTAAATATAAAAAAAACTGAGTAAAAAAAATAATCTACCACATAGGTTCGAATCCTTATCACTGCTGCAGATTTTCTCAATAAACTGAGTGTTATGGGAACATCTTCACATAAATAAAATATAATGAATTTAGAAAAAAATAGGAGCCATGAGGATTTGAACCTGCATACTAGGTACTCTCAAGATATGCAAAGAATGCATTGTTCACAGAATGAATTGTTTTGGCAGCATGTTCATATAAATAAATAAATAAAATTTAATGATAACAGAAATTTTAACATACCTTTGTATAGTCTTATTGATAACTAAGGGACTTTATACTGTAGTAACCTAATCTAACCTAAAAATTACTGTACAGATGCTTGTAGTGCATGTATTTTTTATTTCTTTTTCTAACATCGAACACAGTACTTTTGCCTTCATCAAATTCTCTCGTAACACATTTGATAGGCCATTTTCACAAGTTAGTGACTATGCTTATGCTCAATTGATACAATAAGTAGCTTCCTCTTAACACCTCCACATTGATAGCTGCTGCTACCAGACATGCTCTTGGCAGAAAATGAAACAAGTTTTTATTGAAGGAGAAGTTTGAAATTAAAATCTCAGTTATGGGCTGTTACTCTGTTATACAGTCACGGTCAAAAGTCTCATTCATGGGTTGGCGGGGCAGGTAAAACTTTGCAATACTGCTTTTCGAGGTGCCAAGATGTTTCAAGAATTACCATAGTTTGTTTATACAGTAATATATTATTGACAAAGTAATACAGTATTTGAATTACAGTGTATATTGTTGAGGAAGATTTTTCTTTATACAAATCTATGAATCCTATTTGATATCTTAATTACTTCTCTGGGGGGAGCCCCGTCGGCTCCCCGGAGCTATCCAGGCTGAATGGATATGTATAACTTTCTGGCATCAGTCAAAGTGCTAGGAGTTCTTGCCTACTGGGGATCACGAGCCAGAACCTGGCCCCCTCAGAGAGGCACGAGGAGCAATGGCCTATAGAAACCCCCTTGTGATTGGAAGCATTCTATGTCTGCCATCGACCGGGACAAGCACCCAGAAAGGTAGGCGCCCCAAAACAAACCCCTATTGGGGTGAAATTATTGCTATCGAAAGCCGAACGAGTGGACAGAACTCCCTAAACAAAATTATCAAACTAGTATGACATCATCACGTCGCCGTGCCACCGTCAGCGTAACCCCCACCCCCTCCCCGAGAGGGGGAAGGGGGAGCCCCAGACCCTCCACGCCGGCGGTCCAACTGGCAGTTCTTAGCTGATGGTTTTACCGGCTGGTCGAGTGCCTCTGGCTCCGGTTTTTGTTTCAGTTCTGTGCCTTGTGGTGTGGACTGTCTCCACCGATGGGGTGTGAGATAGTAGTAAGATTCCACGGTACTCGGGCTACATGTGCCTAGGGCTATCTTCCCTAGGTGTCCTGTAAGTACTGCCCTTGGGGCTTGGGGCCACCTTCCACAAGTCGCTTTGGGTTCTACCTCCGCTGTGTCCTTTACTGCTCAACCCGTTCTCGCAAATTTAATAAGTCAATATTGACTTATTAAATATGTGCATAGGTGACATACTTAACATAATAGATACCCTTAAAAAGATTCATAGAAAACACCGACCTTACCTAACCTTGTTAGTATCTTAAGATAAGCATCTTATTGCTTCGTAATTACAATTATTACCTAACCTATTATAGGTATAGGTTAAGTAATAATTGTAATTACGAAGCAATAAGATGCTTATCTTAAGATACTAACAAGGTTAGGTAAGGTCGGTGTTTTCTATGAATCTTTTTAGGGGTATCTATTATGTTTAGTATATCACCTATGCACGTAGTTAATAAGTCAATATTGACTTTACGAATTTGCGAGAACGGGTTGCACTGCTCGGTACTGGGCCGCCCTTGGAGTCGGCTGGGGTTTTGTTGCCCTGGTTTGTCTCTGGGTAGGTGGTAGTTTTCGTCACTGGTAGGGGCGCGGGGTACTGCACAGCTAGTTTTCACCATTAACAGCGGCCGGCTCTGTTCCGCCTGGGTACATTGTCCTCTTGCGGGGTTTTTCTTTTGTGTTTGTTTTTGCCTAGTGGGGGGTCTGCCTTTACTATGGTCCCCCTTTCCTGTTCTAGGTGATTTTCTTTCAAATTTTTCTGTTGGCGGTACTCTCCGCTTGGCCCCCGTGAGTGGATATGTCCCGGGGGTTCAGCTTTAGAAGTTTGTTGGTAGATTTGGGCGCCGGTTCGCGGTACCCTGCCTGGGCTTCCCTTAGCGTGTACCAAAGGCTAAGGGCCCTGGGAAACCCCACGGGGCTCTGTGGTCCTCTAGGTGTGTCCCCAGAGTCCCCCTCGCGTCCTGCGAGTTTGACGGTTGATCTGTCCCCATGTCTCAGGGTGACACTCACCGGTTGTGTCTCTTGCCATGCTGCCTGTTGGGTCCTTGTTCTTGTGACCCGGAGTTGTCCGATGATTGTTGTTGGTACGCACTCTCCACCCAGGCCACTGGTCTTGATAATCGGATGCAGGCGGCTGCGGCGTTGCTTGTGTTACTTATCGTTCGTTACGGCTCGTGACCCTACAACAGCCAACTTTAAAAAAGGTCTAGGGTTACTAAAAACTGCTGTTCACAAGAGCGGGTCACCAGTGTAACCCCTTAATAAGTAATGAGCACTTTGTTAAATTTTCCTTTAGGACTGAAGGAATACATATAAAACTTATATATATATATATATATATATATATATATATATATATATATATATATATATATATATATATATATATATTACATCTCAATAGCATACAGATGGTTACTTTATTACAAATATATCAAATTAAAATATTACTGTCTCTCCCAGAAATTAATATAATATTATTATATGTATGGTTATGACAGAACAATAATGTAAAACTTAACTCCACAAGATGTTAACTCTCTGGTTCCGGATCAGCTAATGACCTACATATCTGCGGGAGTCAAAATCATTGCTTCTGCCCCGCGAGAAATTGTCAAAGTTACAATATTTATTAATTCTACAATGGAGCAATACATGGTGACAAGAGTAATCTTAAACTAACGTAATGAATGGTCAATACATATTGGTATAACAAAAATAAGGTAATTATTGCTTTACATAGTAATTAAAATACACATACAAAGGGGAATGATGGCATGCTCATCCAGCAACGGACTATCCCACGACAATTTGCCAGATACAGTTCACACAATTATTATTCACCTATGTTACCCACATATGATCACATATAAATCATTAGTTCCCATGGGAAACTGAGTACACAATGAAATAAAACAATCATTCCCACGATACGTTGGGCCTAACGCCAACAATGTAACATGAAATTATTTTACATAGAACATATAAGTATATCAATATATATACATGTAATTTATACACAATTATAAAGGTACATATTAATTTATTTAATTACGTATCTTATAGAGGTACGCAACAGCTTGCTGGGTGTAGGTTGCTGCAACTCTCTTGGTTGTTTGCAGCCCCAGGTGCCCCGAGGTTGTCCCGTTTTGGTGGTTGTGGTCTGGACTTGGGGGTGGGGTCGCTTCGACTCTGGCTCCTTCCGCTTCTTGTTCTTCCCCTTCTGTTCTACTCACTTCCTCCCTTGTTTCCTGCTCCAAACCATAGGCGGGTTTCAGGGTTGGGGCGGGGTCTGGTTGGGTTGAGACTCGGGCGGTCTCGGGGTTTTCCTCTTCCGGGGTGGCGGAGGAGGCATTCAAGTCGGTTCCTCCAGCCGTGCCGTATGGGTCTGATAGTGGGCTCCCTTCATTAGTGTTTGCATGGCTGCCCCGGCTTTTCCTTGTTAAGCTGGGGCTTTGGGGGTGTGGCTCAGCCCTGGGTCATGCTGTAGAGGTTCCCGGGGTTAGTGAGCGGTTGTCTGGGGGGCCTCGGCCCCGTTTGCCCCTCTTGGGTCTTTGTACCTTTGGTGTGGGGCTGGCAGTTCTTCAGTGGGGTTGTTCCTTCCCTCTGTGTTCCTGTTGTTTTCGGGTATACCCCTCCCTGGGTTTGGTTCCGTGTTCCTTCGGGTTCGTCGGTCCCGTCATTCCTGGGTGTGTTTTACCCCCTTTTCCTTACCCTTTTCGCTCTTACTTCGCGATGCTGTTCAAAAAAAAAAAGTGTTCAGGTAAAGTACATCCATACATGGTGTGAAACAAACATTGATGGATTTACATATTGACCTAGTACATTAGTGCCTAAACCGCTTCGTATCGTTGTCCCTGCATGTTCCTTGGTCAGGGGTGCTTGTCGTGGTTCTCGTTGGTTCACGAGTCTCTTCGTACCTTCCAATATTATTGGAACATCTGTTGATTTTCGATTTGGTTTCCCTCGGGTCTTTTGTCGGCCTTGTTGGTTCCCTTCCAGTTTCGGCGTTCTTTGTCTTCGTTCCTCACGCCTTCCTGGTGTATGTATGATTTGTGTGTCCGCCTCGTGTACGAGCCACGCCTCCCGGTGGACGGGTGGTGCGTCTTGTACCTCGTGTGCTGGGGCCGCGGTGTGCGTTTTGTTTACGGGCGGTATGCTCGTGTGTTCCCGTCGTTTCTTGTGGTTTTCTACTGCTTCTTGCTCGTTTCTCCCTCCAGTCGTGGCCCTCTGGATGCTGAGGATGTTTTGGATTTATATCTGGGGGTGTCACTTTGTTCTTCCTCTGCTTCTTGGTGTGGGATGGTTTGGTGTGGCGCTGCCTCTTCCCCTTCTGTACTGCTTCGTCTTCTGTAGGGCGCGCGCCTCTGGCCGTATTTCTCCTTCGATCCTTCGACTTCGCATTTTATTCAGGTAACGGTACATACTATGCCTACTGCCCCGTGTATGCATGACTTTCGGGCACACCTTTAGCGCTGCTCCTAGTATGTTACTTGGCTCGCCTGTGTTGTGGCACGGTCGTGTGTCTGCTCTGCAGGTGAGGTTGTCTTGTCTGGCGCTTTTGTCGGCCTAGTGCTGGTTCTCACTTTTGGTGGGGTGCTTGTCTAGTTGTGCTTGCGGGGGTTGAGCTTTGCCTCTTGGGCCCCACCTCTCCTGTCAGTTGACGGTTGTACAGTTTCCTGAGCCTCCTGGACTCTGTCTTCACGTTTGTTCCTGTGGATGGCGTCTGCCTCCTCCACATGGCTTTTTGGTGCTTTTTGGTGCTTTTTTGTCCTTTCCCCTCTGACATTAATCAGGTTCTTTTTAGTGTCTGTGGCTCCTTTGGGTGCTCACTTTCTCCTGTGTCCCCTTTGGGTGCTCACTTCCTCCTGTGTCCCCTTGTGCATACAAACATATGGTCATAAGTACAATGGACCTGCAGAGGGCCTATTGGCCCGTGCGAGGCAGCTACTGTTTCTTACCATCCATTCCCGCTCACATACATGTTTAACCCGCCCTTGCACCAATCGTGGGGCCCCACCACCACGTTACGTGGTAATTGGTTCCGCACATCACCGGGCCTGTTACCGTGCTGGTCACTCCTCCGGTATTTCCTGATTCTGCGCTTATCCCTTATATGCCCATTGTTTCGTGCCCACAATGTGCCGCAAGGGTGGCGTGTGCCACTATCCCAGTTTCTATTGTTTCGTGGAGATTGGTCAATAAACACAAACACTAAGGAACTACTTATCTTTTGTTGCGTATACAGTAGTTGCGGGTGATATTTTGGCGGGCTATGGTGCGGGATGGGCCCACCGACACTGAGTGTCGGTACGGTGTCTCGCATGTCTGTTCTAGACAACACTTGCAGGTAGACTAATTATTATTCGCTGCTCTGCTGGTTATATGCTTGGGCGACGCCTCACAGTTCTCCAAAGGTTGGCAGGACTTTTCCTTGGACGTACGGAACGGTTTGAGTTCCATCATTGGTACTTTGTAGAGCTTTGCTTCTCTAGTTAGGCTCATGCGTTTGGAGCGAGTATCTTCTTGGGATACTCTACTCACTCCGCCACCCTTGTTCACTGTTCCATCCTTGTTTACTCTTCCCCGCTTGGCGGGATTGCGTCGATGGCTCCTGACTGGGGTGTTTAGTGTGGTGTTTGGTCACCTTGCATGTGTCTTTAGTGCCTTTTTTTGTCCATCTTTTGTTCTTTGTTGTCCTGTGGGGCTCTGCCCCACATTTCCATGCTTTTGTTTTCGTTGTCGACCCCTGGGTCTTTTCCCTGTCTGGACACTTTCCTTGCCTATCTTCGGTGCCTGCTGCACCCTGCTGTCCGTAAGGTCCCTCAGGTATGTACGCGCTCCTCTACACATTTTGTGGTTGATCGTGTGCGTTACTTCCCGGCCACTCCTTGGGCCGTATTCGTGGTTTTCCTTACCTATTTCCGTTTTTCCTCCCCCATGCTACACCTTTTTGTGTATCTGGGTCAGAGCTTCTTGATTATCCTGTTTGGTGCTCCGGTGGGCCTCTGTCCATGTTCCACTTCCTGCTTTTGGACTTCTCCGGTGTTCCGTTTTGGTACCGAGTTCCTGCAATTTCTGTGTGGTTTTCTGCAGGCTTCGGGTTGCGCTGTCTGTGGGGGGGGGGGTATGGACTTTTCGATCTGCCGCTCCTGCCTTTCTGGTTCCTTTTCTTGGAACCGGGTTTGCTGGGTTCCGGTCCTGGTTTCGGTTTTTCTTTGTTCCTTTTCCGGACCGGGTGTGTTTGCTTTCCTGCGGTTCTCGTCCTGGGTAGTTCTCCTCTTGGATGCCTCTGGGATGCGTGCATCATTCTTCCCTGCTGGAGCTGGTTATGTTGCTCCGTTGAGTTGCGGGGTCGCTGTTTTTAGATTCGCATTTTGCGCTTTCGATCGTGGTGTTAGTTTCTCGTCGTTTGTGTCGGCACAGGTGGGTTCGTTATTGGTCTCCCACCTGCGTGTTTCGTCTCGGGGGTGGTGTTTGGTTTTCCTATCACTGCGAAGGGTCCTTTGGTCTTTGATAGGGTTGGCTTCTCTTCCCTTCGGGGTTGTTCTGGGACCGTCGTCTGGGATTATCCTGTCACCTCATGTTGGGTGGTGCTAGCAGAGCCGCTCCTGCTTGCGTTCAGTGCTGCGGTTCCTTCTGCTCCATTCCACTTGCTGTTCTGGGCGTTGTTCCCCTCTGGCCTGCTCTTGAGTTTTGGTGCCGTCCTGGTCGTTGGCCTGGGTGGTCTTTTTCTTCTCGCTTTGGTCTTTGTTTTGTCACTGGTTTTGGTTGTTCAGTTTGGACGTGTGGTATCCGCCTCCCCGTTCCTTCCCTGTTTTACTTACCTGTGGTGAGGTAGCTCCGGGGAACCGACGGGGCTCCCCATAGAAAACCAATGTTGAATGTAATGAAACGCCATTTTCTGGGTGAGTCCCGGAGGCTCCCCGGCATCCCTCCCTTCCTCCGGTTGGGGGCGTTTTTCGCGTATTTTGACATCCAGCCTAAGAATTACCAGTTGGATTGCCGGCATGGAGGGTCTGGGGCTCCCCTTCCCCCTCTTGGGGAGGGGGGGTTGCGCAGACGGTGGTGCGGCGACGTGATGACGTCATGCTAGTTTGATAATTTTGTTTGGGGAGTTCTGTCCACTCGTTCGGCTTTCAGTAGCAATAATTTCACCAGAATAGGGGTTTGTTTTAGGGCGCCTACCTTTCTGGGTGCCTGTCCCGGTCGATGGCAGACATAGAATGCTTCCAATCACAAGGGGGTTTCTATAGGCCAATGCTCCTCGTGCCTCTCTGAGGGGGCCAGGTTCTGGCTCGTGGTCCCCGGTAGGCAAGAACTCCTAGCACTTTGATGCCAGAAAGTTATACATATCCATTCAGCCTGGATAGCTCCGGGGAGCCTCCGGGACTCACCCAGAAAATGGCGTTTCATTACATTCAACGCTGTTTTTTTGTAACAAATTGGAGCATATGATCAAATATAAACCTTGATGCATGTTACACAAACCCTAGATTCTACTTACAAAAGAAAACACCCAATATTTAATGAATGAAAGCCCAGGCTGCTTGTGTCATGGATTACGATTGGATTTTCAATCGGATTACTATGCATAGTTATTATAGTTTTAATATTATCAGCAATTTTATAAGTACTGTTTATTTAATTATGCATGTCTAGTATTTATTTATTTATTATTTATATACAAGAAGGTACAAGGTTTGTGAGAATACATAGCATGGTATTTACAATCTTGTAAAGCCACTAGTACGTGCAGCATTTCGAGCAGGTCCTTAATCTAACAGATAAGTTTAAAAAATTCAAATGTTTATTCAGGTAAGGTACATACATACAAGGGGTGATACAAATATGGATGAATTTATAGATAGAGCTAGTACATACAATGCCTAAAGCAACTATTACACAAAGCGTTTCGGGCAGGAAAAACACTAAAGACTAAAACTTAATACTAATTGAGATTAAAGAATAAAATGTGTTGAGAAAATATAAAAATAAAAAAGGGGGGAACATGGCAGAAAACAGCAAATATACAATTTGGTCGACAAACAGCATTGTTTAAAAATAACAGACATGGGTTGACATTATAGGGGTAAGGTAGGTTACAGGGAGTTAATTAGGTAGTGCTTAGTTTTTATCTTAAACTGGTTGAGAGAGGTACAGTCTTTAACATGATTGGGAAGGTCATTCCACATTGTGGGTCCCTTGATTTGTAGAGCATTTCTAATTTGATTAAGTCGTACTCTTGGATTATCAAAAAGGTATTTGTTTCTGGTGTGGTGCTCATGGGTTCTGTTACAACCTTTGTATTTTGCAACCTGTGTATTTGCATACCGATATGATTTTGTACTATGAATATCCTTATTGGTGTTTAATATTAATTAAGCTGTTTTCTGTGGTGATCCCGTCGGGTCCCTGAAGCTATTCACTGATATAATCCTATCCTATTTCGGGTCATCGGTCACAAAGTTCTTATTACCTACTCAGGACAAGAGCCAGAACCTGGCCCCCCTCAGAGAGGTGCAGGGAGCAATGGCCTATAAGCACTTTACATTTAAAGTTCATGGTAGGCATCCAATCAATCCCGTACCTGGTTACCTGGTTGATGGGGTTCTGGGAGTTCTTCTACTCCCCAAGCCTGGCCCGAGGCCAGACTTGACTTGTGAGAGTTTGGTCCACCAGACTGTTGCTTGGAGTGGCCCACAGGCCCACATACCCACCACAGCCCGGTTGGTCCGGCACTCCTTGAAGGAAACAATCTAGTTTCCTCTTGAAGATGTCCACAGTTGTTCCTGTAATATTTCTGATGCTCGCTGGGTTATGGAGGTGTGTCCTGTGTGTCTAGATGGATGCAGCGTCTGCTGTGGCCTTGATGTCCAACCCGTGAACGGCAGTCCAGACCACAGTGAGTGCAGATACATGCTGAAGCGATTGCTTCCGTCAGTAGTCGAGACTACTTCTGAAGTCCCTCTTCCTCCGCCTGCCTCTTCAGTTCGCCCTCGAATGGCTGGAGTTCCTTCTGCACTTTCCATCTCCAGGCAGATCTGTCCACAGCTGTCGCCTCCCAAGTGTTGATGTCGATGTTCAGGTGCTTGAGGTCACATTTGCAGATGTCTTTGAAATGCAGCTGGGGTCTTCTGGTGGGCCTCTTTCCTGATGCCAGTTCTTCATGTAAAAGGGCCTTCAGTATGCTGCCATTTTCCATGTGTGTGACATGTCCCAGCCATTGCATGCGTCTCTACTTGAGGAGAGTGAACATTGAAGGGATTTCTATTCTTTCGAGCACTGTGTTGTTGGTGATGTGGTCTCTCCACGTGATGTCAAGGATGTGTCTTAGGTTCCGCATGGGAAAAGTATTAAGCTATCTCTCCTGGCGAGAGCGCAGGGTCCAGAATTTCGAGCCGTAGAGAAATGTACTCACCACACATGCCCTGTAGACCTGCGCCTTGGTGTGCATTGTCAGTTTGTTACTTTCCCAAAACGCACTTTATGAGTCTGGCCAGTGTTGTTGCAGCCTTCCCGATACACCTGTTGAGCTCAGTGTCCAAGGTAAAGGGTGTCTGAGATTGTGGAGCCCAGGTACACAAACTTGTGGACCACGTCCAGCACGTAGTCTGTGATGTTTATACAGGAAAATCATTGACATCTTGTCCCATCACCAGTGTCATCTTCTTCAAGCCGATTGTTAAGCCGAATGTGGAACAGGCTGCGACAAAGTGGTTGAGTAGCTGCTGCAGACCTTCTGCTGTGTATTCACTAGTTGTATTCACCTAGTTGTGCTTGCGGGGGTTGAGCTCTGCTCTTTTGGCCTGCCTCTTGACTGTCAATCAATCAACTGTTACTAATTACGTATTTATTTATTGATTTATTTATATACAAGAAGGTACATTGGGTTTGGGAGGATACATAGCATGGTATTTACATTCTTGTAAAGCGACTAGTATAAACAGCATTTCGAGCAGGTCCTTAATCCAACAGATAACTGTCACTCCACCAAAGCCGAAGAATCCAGATGAAATACGCATTTGTGTGGACATACGTGTTCCCAACAAGGCAATAATGCGTGAACGCCATCCTACACCCACTGTAGATGATATGATCTACCGCTTGAATGGTGCAACTGTATTCAGCAAGTTAGATTTAAACAAGGGCTATCATCAGCTTGAACTTGATGTTGAGAGTCGCTTCATCACAACGTTTAAGACACATCGAGGTCTGTATAGGTACAAGCGTCTGAGTTTTGGTATTAACAGTGCTGCCGAGGTATTCCAGCACATCATCAGCCAGGTATTGCAAGATATACCTAATGCTGACAACATGTCTGATAACATCATTGTTTATGGCCGTACCCAAGCTGAACACGACAAAGCTCTTCGTGCAACATAGCAACGTTTACGAGAAAAGAATCTGACGTTAAGCCGAGCAAAGTGTGAGTTCAATCAATGTAAAATTGAATTCTTTGGACATATACTTAGTGACAAAGGTCTGTATCCAGATCCTAAGAAAGTTGCAGATATCAAGAATGCTGCACCTCCTTCAACGTCCACTGAAGTAGATAGTTTTCTGGAAATGGCAAACTACTGTTCTCGCTTCATTCCAGATTTTGCTACCATTACGAAGCCTCTACGTGAACTGAAGAAAAATGCATCATGGTACTGGAGCGATATCGAGCAAAATGCATTTGATGCTGTGAAAGATGCACTAGTAGAGAATGCAACTGCTGCATACTTTGATCCATCAATGGACACTGAGTTAATGGTGGATGCTAGTCTTGTTGGTTTAGGTGCTGTTTTAGCCCAACATAAACCTGGTCAACCAGATTCCAGAGTTGTAAGTGCCTACGCCAGCCGTTCTCTCACAGATGTTGAGCAACGATACAGTCAGACAGAGAAGGAAGCTCTTGCTCTTGTATGGGGCTGTGAACACTTCAATGTGTATCTGCTTGGTGCGCCCTTCACCACGATAGTCACTGACCACAAACCGTTGGAGACCATCTTCAATAATCCAAAGTCCAAACCACCAGCTCGCATTGAGAGATGGGCTCTTCGTCTGCAACCATGCAACTTTACGGTGAAATACAAGCCGGGTGCAGGCAATCCCGCTGATTACATCAGTTGACATCCTGCCAACAGTTTCACCATCACCAAGCATCAGCAAGTTGCCGAGGAATATGTACACTCTGTAACCTGTGATGCAGTCCCTAAGGCTCTCACTCTTGATGATATCCATACTGCAACCCTAGAGGACCCAACTCTGAAAGCAACAGTGGATGCATTGACTAAGAAAAAGTTTCCACGCATCCCACCCTCAGGAGTTGACCAAGATGCATTCAAAGCACTTGAACGCATCCAGACAGAATTAAGTGTTATGCAACAACGCGACACCGTGCTGCGAGGTACTCGTATCGTCATTCCAGCTGTTCTCCAGCAATGTGCTCTGAAGCTTGCACATCAAGGACACCAAGGTCTTGTTAGGACCAAACAGCTGCTACGAGAAAAGGTGTGGTTTCCTGGCATTGATCGTCAAGCAAAGGATATGCATGATGCCTGTGTCCCTTGCCAAGCTGCAGTGGATACTTCTAAGACCAACACCTCTACAACCTTCACCACTACCTGCTGCACCATGGACGGAAGTATCGATGGACTTCTGCGGACCACTACCAACTGGAGAGTACTTGATGGTAGTCATTGATGATCACTCACGTTATCCAGAAGTAGAAATCATCACTTCCACATCTGCAAAGGCTGTCATCCCGAAATTCGACAAGATCTTTTCAAATTTTGGCATTCCTGAAGTTGTCAAGACGGACAATGGACCACCATTCAATGGACAAGACTTCGTCAACTTTTCTGAGCATATTGGATTCAAACACCGCCGTGTGATGCCACTACATCCTCAAGCAAATGGAGAAGTTGAGAGATTCATGCAACCTCTCATGAAAGCTGTACGCTGTGCTCATGCCGAAGGACGATCCTGGAAACACGCTATGTATGCTTTTCTCAGGAACTACCGTGCAACACCGCACTACCCGTCATGCCAGCTGAGGTAACGGATAAACATCTCGCTCAGAAGGTTGCACTAGCCAAGGGCAAAATGAAAATTGCTCATGATCAACGTGCAAAGGAACAATTCACATAGGTTGGAGATACTGTTCTCGTTAAAAAGAAAAAAGAGGGAAAGCTAGATATGCCGTATGATACAAAACCATATAAAGTGATTAGTGTAAAAGGAACTATGGTAACAGCTAGTAATAGAGATCATAGTATAACACGTATTATGGCCTATTTCAAAGTGATTCCAACTAGTGTAGAAAATGATGAAGTGCAAAGTCGTTCAAAAGAAAAAGAAAAAATGAGTTATAACTCAATAAACAATTCATCAAGGGATGTTATTGTATTTGGGGACTCTCGTCCTAAACGTCATGTTAAACGCCCTACACGATTTGATGATTGTGTTCCTATGTAATGCAAAGTATTTACCTATTATGCTAAACTAAATTTAATATTGTTTGAATAATGCAGATATCTCATTCAATATTTTGTAACTTTGTGTTACAGTTTCTTTCATGTTTGTTTAACATTGCTTATGTATTTTTAACATTGAAATCCTTTGTGGTAAAGATTAAGTTGTTTAAATTCTTTGTGTGCTTAATTAATGTTAAATGTATGCAATATCTCGTGATATGTTAATAACTTACTTTGTGTCAATAACTTTGCTTTGTGCTACAAGCATGGTAGACATCCTGTATTCATTCTTTTTAAAGAAAAGGAGGGATGTCATGTTCAAAGAAAATGGTACCATCCGTTTTCTATGTGTGGCGGAGCAGACGCCAGGGAAGGTAAACAAGAGCACACAGGACGCTACCAGCTTGGAAGCTACTAGTCATGTAATTGTTTATAAGTATTAAAGTCAGTAACCAAGCGATGGCTTTATATAAACCCTACAACCAAGACTTCCTCAGTAACACACAAACACCACAGATGGGATTTCACTGATGTTCCAAACTTGAAACAAGAGTTGAAACCAGAAGTTGTACCAAACTTACTTGGATCCTGCAGCCTCTCCGAAACACAAACCAGGGTTTTACACAACTTACCCATGCACTCGAGCTATGTCAATAGGCTGTTCTACCTCTTCGCCCTTACTTCAATACAAACAGAAATCCCAATAGCGTGTTGCATTAAATGAACAAATCCACAAGGGCCGTGATGAGAATTCGAACCTACGTCCAAGATCATCCCAAATGCTGCCTTAATCAACTGAGCTACGACATGGTCCAAAGAGTTGAAACCAGTAGTACCAAAATTACTTGGATCCTGCAGCCTCTCCGAGACACAAACCAGGGTTTTACACCCCCCCCCTATGCACTCGAGCTGTCAATAGAAGGTTCTACCTCTTTGCCCTTACTTCATTACACACAAAAATCAAAATAGCATGATGCCTCAAATGAACAAATCCACAAGGGTCGTGATGAGGATTTGAACCTTCGTCCGAGATCATCCCAGATGCTGCCTTAATCAACTGAGCAATGACATGGTCAAAAAAGTAGAAACCAGAAGTTGTACAAACTTACTTTGATCCTGCAGGCTCTCCAAGACAAACCAGGACTTTAAACAACTCCCCCATTCATTCGAGCTATGTCAATAAGCAGTTCTACCTGTTGACCAGACAACACACTAGAAGGTGAAGGGACGACGACGTTTCGGTCTGTCCTGGACCATTCTCAAGTTGATTGTGACTTCAGTCGACTTGATTGATCCTCACGTCGACAATCGACTTGAGCATGGTCCAGGATGAACCGAAATGTCGTCGTCCCTTCACGTTCTAGTGTGTGGTCTACCTTGAGGTTACCTTGAGGTGCTTCCGTGGCTTAGCGTCCCCGCGGCCCGGTCGTCGACCAGGCCTCCTGGTTGTCGGACTGATCAACCAGGCTGTTGGACGCGGCTGCTCGCAGCCTGACGTATGAGTCACAGCCCGGTTGATCAGGTATCCTTTGGAGGTGCTTATCCAGTTCTCTCTTGAACACTGTGAGGGGTCGGCCAGTTATGCCCCTTATGTGTAGTGGAAGCGCGTTGAACAGTCTCGGACCTCTGATGTTGATAGAGTTCTCACTCAGAGTACCAGTTGCACCTCTGTTTTTCACCGGGGGTATTCTGCACATCCTGCCATGTCTTCTGGTCTCATGTGATGTTATTTCTGTGTGCAGGTTTGGGACCAGCCCCTCTAATATTTTCCACGTGTAAATTATTATGTACCTCTCCCGCCTGCGCTCAAGGGAGTACAATTTTAGGCTCTTTAGTCGGTCCCAATAGTTTAGATGTTTTACTGGTCTGGTCTGGTCAACATACTTTAGCAACATTATTGTGACTCATCGCCTGCAGTTCTACCTCTACGCCCTTACTTCATTACACACAGAAATCACAATAGCGTGATGCATCATATGAAAAAATCCACAAGGGTAGTGACGAGGATTCGAACCTACATCCGACATCATCCCAAACCCTGTCTTAATCGACCTAGCTACAACATGGTCAAAAGATTTGAAACTAGAAGTTGTACCAAACTTATTTTGATCCTGCAGCCTCTCCAAGACACAAACCAGGATTTTAAACAACTCCCCATACACTCGAGCTATGTCAAAAGGCCATTCTACCTCTAAGCTCTTACTTCATTACTCGCAGAATTCACAATAGTGTGATGCATCAAATGAACAAATCCAGATGGGCCGTGACAAGGATTCGAATCTACATTCGAGATAATTCTAGATGCTGCCTTAATCGACTGAGCTACGACATGGTGAAAAGAGTTGAAACCAGAAGTTGGACAAACTTTCATCCTGCAACCTCTCCAGTACACAAACCAGGGTTTTACACAACTCCCCGATGCATTCGAGCTATGTCAATAGGCCATTCTAAGTCTTCGCCCTTACTTTATTACACACAGAAATCAAAATAGAGTGATGCATCAAATGAACAAATCCACAAGGGCCGTGACGAGGATTCGAACCTACGTCCGAGATCATTCCAGATGCTACCTTAATCGACTGAGCAATGACATGGTCAATAGAGTGTAAACCATAAGTTGTACCAAACTTACTTAGATCCTGCAGCCTCTTCAAGACAAAAACCAGTATTTTAAACAACTCCCCCATACACTCGAGCTATGTCAATAGGCAGTTCTACTTGTTGACTTCAGGTAGAACTGAAGTCATTACTTCATTACACACAGAAATCACAATAGCATGATGCATCAAATGAAAAAACCCACAAGGGTAGTGACAAGGATTCGAATCTACGTCCGAGATTATTCCAGATGCTGCCTTAATCGACTGAGCTACGACATGGTCAAAGGAGTTGAAACCAGAAGTTGGACAAACTTACTTTGATCCAGCAACCTCTCCACTACACAAACCAGGGTTTTACACAACTTCCCGATGCACTCGAGCTATGTCAATAGGCCGTTCTAAGTCTTCGCTCTTACTTCCTTACACACAGAAATCACAATAGGGTGATGCATCAAATGAACAAAATCCACAAGGGCCTTGATGAGGATTCGAATCTACGTCTGAGATCGTTCCAGACACTACCTTAATCGACTGACCTACGACATGGTTAAAAAGAGTTGAAACCAGAAGTTGTACCAAACTTACTTGGATCCTGTATCCTCTCCAAGACACAAACCAGGGTTTTCCACAACTCCCTTATGCACTCGAGATGTTAATAGACTGTTCTACCTATTCGCCCTTACTTTATTACTCACAGGAATAAAAATAGCGTGATGTATCAAATGAACAAATCCACAAGGGCCGTGACGAGGATTCGAACCTACGTCCGAGATCATTCCAGACACTACCTTAATGAACTGAGCTACGACATGGTCAAAAGAGTTGAAACCAGATGTTGTACCAAACTTATTTGGATCCTGCAGCCTCTCCAAGACACAAACCAGGGTTTTACACAACTTCCTTACGCACTCGAGCTATGTCAATATGCTTTTCTACCTCTTCGCCCTTACTTCATTTCACACAGAATTCACAATAGCATGATGCATCAAGTGAACAAATCCACAAGGGCCGTGACGAGGATTCAAACCTACGACCGAGATCATTCCAGACACTGCCTTAATCGACTGAGCTCATGGTCAAAAGAGTTGAAACCAGAAGTTGTACCAAACTTATTTGGATCCTGCAGCCTCTCCACAACACAAACCAGGGTTTTACACAAATTCCCAATGCACTCGAGCTATGTCAATAGGCCGTTATACGTCTTCGCCCTTACTTCAAAACACACAGAATTCACAAAAGCGTGATGCATAAAATGAACAAAATCTACAAGGGCGGTGACGAGGATTCCAACCTTCGTCTGAGATCATTCCAAACGCTACATTAATCGACTGAGCTACGACATGGTCAAAAGTGTTGAAACCAGAATTTGTACCAAACTTACTTGGATCCTGCAACCTCTCCGATATACAAACCAATGTTTTACAAAACTCCCCTAAGCACTCGAGCTATGTCAATAGGCCTTTCTACCTCTTCGCCCTTAGTTCATTACACACAGAAATCACATTAGCATGATCCATCAAATGAACAAATCCTGAAGGGCTGTGACGAGAATTCGACCCTACGTCCGACATCATCCTAGACGCTGCCTTAATCGAGTGAGCTACAACATGGTCAAAAGAGTTGAAACCAAGAGTTTTACCAAACTTACTTAGATCATGCAGTCTCTCTGAGACACAAACCAGGGTTTTATACACCTTCCCAATGCACTCCAGCTATGTCAATAGGGCCGTTCTACCTCTTCGCCCTTATTTCAAAACACACAGAAATCACAATAGCGTGATGCATCAAATGAATAAATCCACAAGGGCCGTGACGAGGATTCGAACCTTCGTCTGAGATCATCCCAGACGCTGCCTTAATCGACTGAGGTACGACATGGTCAAAAGAATTGAAACGAGAAGTTGTAACAAACTTACCTGGATCCTGTAGCCTCTCCGAGACACAAACCAGGGTTTTACACAACTTCCCAATGCACTCGATCTATGTCAATAGGGCCGTTCTACCTCCTCGCCCTTATTTCAAAACACACAGAAATCACAATAGCGTGATACATCAAATGAATAAATCCACAAGGGCCGTGACGAGGATTCGAACCTTCGTCTGAGATCATCCCAGACGCTGCCTTAATCGACTGAGCTACGACATGGTCAAAAGAGTGTAAACCAGAAGTTGTACCAAACTTACTTGTAACCTGTATCCTCCCTGAGACACAAACTAAGATTTTTCACAACTCCCTTATGTATCGTGCTGTCAATAGGCTGTTATATCTATTCGCCATTACTTCATTACACACAGAAATCAAAATAGCGTGATGCATCATGTGAGTAGTGTAAAGTGCGACTAGAGCGACGCGCGCCAGCTGCCAGGTGGCACTCAGGTGAGTGCCACCCGGCAGGTGGCGCGCGGGTGTCTAGTCGCACAGGTTTTGGGGGGGATTTTCGGGGAAGTTTGGCGCGTTTTGGACGCGTGTGAGCGTCTGGTGTTATGGTATGTGGTCAGGAAAGAGGGGAGAACAAGTTGTTGGATGGCAGGTGGTGCGCGTCGTTGCCGTCGCGACGCGTCGTTGCCGTCGCGACGCGTCGTTGCCGTCGCGGCGCGTCGTTGCCGTCGCGGCGCGTCGTTACCGTCGCAGAGGGTTTGGGAGGGGAATTTCCCGGAAGTTTGGCGCGTGTCGGAGGCGGTCTTGAGTGGTGTGTGAGCAGGTGCAGCCCCTCGCTCTAGTCACAAAGGGAATTTCTGGGAAGATGTGGGAATTTCTGGGAAGACGTATGAAAATACAAGGATAAGAGTGGAATATGAGGAAGGAGTTAATGAATATGTATGTGTGTTTGTCATAGACTTAATCTGAGATAGTGTGTAGATGCGAGGAGAAGGCAACACAGTCTGTTATGTTGTTTTGGGTGGGGGCTGGATGGAGCTTCCCCTCGTCGGGGAGAGAGTGCTCTGGGCCATTGTGCGGTTAGACAAACCCATTAACTACCCTACAGGAAGCCCTTAAGTGGTGTTGTAAGAAATGCATGGAAAAGACCAGGGAGTGCACCTGGCTTTTTTCTGTGTGTTCGGGTCATGAAAGAGTGAAGCCACTCTCGTTGTGAGACTGCAGTAGGCCATTATGCGGTTAGACAAACCATTTATCTCTCCCTACAGGAAGTGCTAAGTGTGCGAGGATGGGGGCGAAGACTCCTGCAGGAGGAGTGTGTACCATTACCTTAAGCGTTTTTCAATGTCCGCGGAGGGGTAAGCGTACGGGTCGCAGGTTGGAGCCCGACTGAATGACTTTCCAAGTAGCTCGGGTATTTCTCCTCAGACACCCGGAAGTGGTGGGGCACCCATTACCAATGCGTTTCACCAGGGTCCGCGACTCTCTCTATCTGTCTCTGTCTCTCTGTCTCTCTGTCTCTCTCTGTCTCTCTCTGTCTCCCTGTCTCTCTCTCTATCTGTCTCTGTCTCTGTCTCTCTGTCTCTCTGTCTCTCTCTCTCTCTCTCTCTCTCTCTCTCTCTCTCTCTCTCTCTCTCTCTCTCTCTCTCTCTCTCTCTCTGTCTCCCTGTCTCTCTCTCTCTCTCGCTCTGTCTCTCTCTCTCTCTCTCTCTCTGTCTCTCTGCCTCTCTCTGTCTCTCTGTCTCTCTCTGTCTCTCTCTCTCTCTGTCTCTCTGTCTCTCTCTCTCTCTCTGTCTCTCTGTCTCTCTCCCTCTCTCTCTCTCTCTCTCTCTCTCTCTCTCTCTCTCTCTCTCTCTCTCTCTCTCTCTCTCTCTCTCTCTCTCTCTCTCTCTCTCTCTCTCTCTCTCTCTCTCTCTCCTTCATATTGTTCATTCATTCATAGTTCCTTTTCATTAAAACTATTTCAGTTTTACATATATAAACAAAGCCAGGGAGTAGTTTTTACTAGTACATCTTCTCTAGTATCCAATGATTTTCTTCGAGATTTAAAACACAGCTATTTCAAACATATTAAAATACAATAATTTGGCATCGAGCTTCAGCTCCTATCCTGCCTTAGTCCCCTGCCCTATAATGAATACTAACAGTCCTATCCCTCTAAAATTAAAAAAATAATCATATTTCAAACGTAGTTCAATACAGTAATTTAGTTACCGAGCTCCAGCTCTTGTCCTCCACCTTACTTCCCTCACACATCTTCGTTAATACCTATTCAAATTCCCTGAAATTTCTACCCTCTGTATTTCAGACTTAGTTTAGTAAATCCAAACAATTATCTAACTCTAGCTCTTGTCCCCGGCTTAGTTCATTTGTACAAGATCGTTAGTAACAGATCAATTTTCCCGAAATTTAAAGCAGACATACTTCAAAGTTAGTAAATAATATCAAGTCAGTTACTGAGCTCTAGCTCTCGTCCCCCAACTTAGTTCTCTCTCGTATAATTGTAAATAACCCATCAATTTCACTGTAATTTTTACCCTCAGTATTTCAGTCACCGTAAATAAGATCAAAACAGTTAACGAGCTCCAGCTCTCGTCCCCGCCTTAGTTCTCTCTCGTATCTTTGTAAATATCCTATCAATTCCCCTGAAATTTTTTACCCTCTGTATTTCATAGTAAATATGATGTAAACAATTATAAAACTCTAGCTCTTGTCCCCAGCTTAGTTCATTTGTACAAGATCGCTAGTAACAGACCAATTTTCCCTGAAATTTAAAGCAGTCATACTTCAAAGTTAGTAAATAATATCAAGTCAGTTACTGAGCTCTAGCTCTCGTCCCCCAACTTAGTTCTCTCTCGTATATTTGTAAATAACCCAGCAATTTCACTGTAATTTCTACCCTCTGTATTTCATAGTAAATATGATGTAAACAATTATAAAACTCTAGCTCCTGTCCTCTGTCCAAGTCCACTCCTGTAAATTTATTACTATCAGTCCAATTCCCCTGAGATTTGAACACCAACTACATTTTCAGTCATAGTAAATAAAAACCGGTTCAGTTATCAAGTTTCAGCTTAGTTCATTTTTTGTACAAGTTCTTTATTTTCCAACTAAATCACCTTGAGATTTAAGATCCCCTTATTTCTTACGTAGTAAAATTAATCTGGACATTAACCAAGTTCCATTTCCTCAGTCTTAGATCATCGAACATAATTATATCCGTTCAAGCCCTCTCCAGCCTAACTGTTTATCAGAGTAAACACCATCCATAGCGCGAGTTTACACGCATCATCATCAACCTTTAGTGATCGTTCGATCCAACAGAAAAAACAGAGACTCGTGTTAACATAATAGGTGAAAAAAAGTTAATCTTTCTCTTATCACGTTTTATTCAATGACTGGTAGACACATACATATTTATCATGGTAAAAACAAAACAAAACATATTAACTATCAGACAGACAGAGACATAACACTCAGCTTAAAGCAGTTATCAGCGGAGTTTCAAAAAGTTTTTTTTGTTTTGTTTTTCAACTATTATGAGTTGTTTTCCATGTTTCTTTAACACCATGGCTAAGTGAGCCAGAGCTGTGTAGTAGTGGACCTCCCATTCAAGCTTTTCATCAGGATTCAAGTCATCACTGTCAATCATTCCCAAGCCATAAGGAATTTTAACGCGCTTGATTGAATTATGATGCTTAGTCATGCTTAAAATTTGATTAATGCATAGTTTAAAGCTCCATCGTCTCTTGATCTTAGTATCATTGCGGAATCCCTCCATTATACAATCTCTATCCTCCCCACACTGCTCTAATAGAATTTTTTGGTTAACAGCACTATTTTCTATTGGTGGTCCTGCGCTATATCTGGACACGATAGCTATAACATGTGGTAGACTTTCTGGTGAGGGGGAAGGAGAAAAGATAGCTCCTCCCACTTTAACGCGATCAGCCACCACCACATAGTTAGTAAATGGTTGGATCGCTCGCTGTAGTCGTGTATAAGGATACATTTCCCAGATCTCGCAAGACATTCCTCCTGAATGGGTGTGAATTGAAGGAATATCATACACTATACAGTCACCAGGATGGATCTCATCCATTGCCAGATAATCACCTTCTACTTTGCAGTCTTTAAGACTGGTTAGTTTATGGAGCATATACCTTGAACACATCTTGACCGTTATTAAACGCAAGTTAGCGGATGTAAGAAGTATATACAGTATCGAGTTAACAGTTACTCTTTTTCATTCCTCTATCACATCTATAAACACACTCAGCTGTTTGTTAAAGCGGGAAGATAAACACAGTGTATAATATTATTTTTATTATTATTATTAATTGCAAGCATGGAAAATGGTAACAATAGTAAATAAATAAAGTCAATAGTTTATATATATATATATATATATATATATATATATATATATATATATATATATATATATATATATATATATATATATATATATATATATATATATATATATATATATATATATATATATATATATAATATTATTAAATATGACCGAAAAAGTAAGATTAATAATTCTAACACGAATTTTCTCAATCTTTCGTACATTACGCTTCACTGTTGGAGGTAAATCAAAAATCACTTCTCCAAAATTCATTTTTATTTCTAGTCTGACGCGACACGGGCGCGTTTCGTAAAACTTATTACATTTTCAAAGACTTCACAAATACACAACTGATTAGAACTTGCGTTTCCCTGATTTTATATCTACATTTGAGTGAGGTGGGAAGGATGATGTGGCATTAACACAAGACAGAACACTAGGGGATATTAATAGGGTATTAAAAGTATCAACACAAGACAGAACAGAAACAATGGGTATTGAATAGAAGTGTTTGTAGAAAGCCTATTGGTCCATATTTCTTGATGCTTCTATATTGGAGCGGAGTCTTGAGGTGGGTAGAATATAGTTGTGCAATAATTGGCTGTTGATTGCTGGTGTTGACTTCTTGATGTGTAGTGCCTCGCAAACGTCAAGCCGCCTGCTATCGCTGTATCTATCGATGATTTCTGTGTTGTTTACTAGGATTTCTCTGGCGATGGTTTGGTTATGGGAAGAGATTATATGTTCCTTAATGGAGCCCTGTTGCTTATGCATCGTTAAACGCCTAGAAAGAGATGTTGTTGTCTTGCCTATATACTGGGTTTTTTGGAGCTTACAGTCCCCAAGTGGGCATTTGAAGGCATAGACGACGTTAGTCTCTTTTAAAGCGTTCTGTTTTGTGTCTGGAGAGTTTCTCATGAGTAGGCTGGCCGTTTTTCTGGTTTTATAGTAAATAATCGTCAGTTGTATCCTCTGATTTTTGTCTGTAGGGATAACGTTTCTATTAACAATATCTTTCAGGACCCTTTCCTCCGTTTTATGAGCTGTGGAAAAGAAGTTCCTGTAAAATAGTCTAATAGGGGGTATAGGTGTTGTGTTAGTTGTCTCTTCGGAGGTTGCATGGCTTTTCACTTTCCTTCTTATGATGTCTTCGATGAAACCATTGGAGAAGCCGTTATTGACTAGGACCTGCCTTACCCTACAGAGTTCTTCGTCGACTTGCTTCCATTCTGAGCTATGGCTGAGAGCACGGTCGACGTATGCGTTAACAACACTCCTCTTGTACCTGTCAGGGCAGTCGCTGTTGGCATTTAGGCACATTCCTATGTTTGTTTCCTTTGTGTAGACTGCAGTGTGGAAACCTCCGCCCTTTTCCATGACTGTTACATCTAGAAAAGGCAGCTTCCCATCCTTTTCCGTCTCGTAAGTGAAACGCAGCACGGAACTCTGCTCAAATGCCTCCTTCAGCTCCTGCAGATGTCTCATGAGAAACTCTCCAGACACAAAACAGAACGCTTTAAAAGAGACTAACGTCGTCTATGCCTTCAAATGCCCACTTGGGGACTGTAAGCTCCAAAAAACCCAGTATATAGGCAAGACAACAACATCTCTTTCTAGGCGTTTAACGATGCATAAGCAACAGGGCTCCATTAAGGAACATATAATCTCTTCCCATAACCAAACCATCGCCAGAGAAATCCTAGTAAACAACACAGAAATCATCGATAGATACAGCGATAGCAGGCGGCTTGACGTTTGCGAGGCACTACACATCAAGAAGTCAACACCAGCAATCAACAGCCAATTATTGCACAACTATATTCTACCCACCTCAAGACTCCGCTCCAATATAGAAGCATCAAGAAATATGGACCAATAGGCTTTCTACAAACACTTCTATTCAATACCCATTGTTTCTGTTCTGTCTTGTGTTGATACTTTTAATACCCTATTAATATCCCCTAGTGTTCTGTCTTGTGTTAATGCCACATCATCCTTCCCACCTCACTCAAATGTAGATATAAAATCAGGGAAACGCAAGTTCTAATCAGTTGTGTATTTGTGAAGTCTTTGAAAATGTAATAAGTTTTACGAAACGCGCCCGTGTCGCATCAGACTAGAAATAAAAATGAATTTTGGAGAAGTGATTTTTGATTTACCTCCAACAGTGAAGCGTAATGTACGAAAGATTGAGAAAATTCGTGTTAGAATTATTAATCTTACTTTTTCGGTCATATTTAATAATATATGTCTACAGGAAAGACTGCTACCAAAATATACTAATATATATATATATATATATATATATATATATATATATATATATATATATATATATATATATATATATATATATATATATATATATATATATATATATATATATATATATATATATATATATATATATATATATATATTTCTAGTCAACTGTTAAATCAATCACTTCGATATCTCCTGTGAGATCTATTATAGGCACGGCTTTGCAATGGGGTTTTGTAGTTTCACCTCCAGCTTCATCTGCGTTCAAGTTGTTGTTCTTCATCCGATGATAAGCAGAGGCAACTCCTTCACTTAACTTATGTGTAAGCACACCGTGTGTAGGCAATGCTACAGGGATAGCATTGCTTGCAGAGTCAACCATCACAAATTTCAACCCGCGACGATGATAATACCGCTCCAACTTCATCATTATGGGTAGATATTTCTGCCTCCACACTTCTTGATTGTAGCTCTTCCAGTACTGACCACAGCCCATCCCAAATCCAAAAGGGAATATTATGCGGTTAATTTTATATTCTTCTTCTCTTGTTAAGATGATTGCAAAGGCCTTACGCAGAGATTTTGTAAACCAATAGCGACGCATTTCTTCTGTATCCAACTGCAAGCCTCTGTAGTAGTGTGGGTCGACAGCATATAACGTCTCGATTTCCTTCATCGTCATGTTCAGGGGTTTAGATGATTTCCCTCTGGCGTGATGAGTTATTAATCCGATGAGATGAGGTAGATGCGGGTCATCACCAATTCGATTGTTGAATTGAGGGGGTTCACCATAGACAATCTCTCCAGGCAGGGCTCGGTCTCTTCTCTCTGCACGATTTTTGTAGGGTAGTTTGCTCCGATGAATGCGAGCATAGGGAAAACGAGTCCATAATTCTTCAACCACCCCACTAGTCATCACACTACAGGCGTCCATATCATAGATGATGCAGTCGGAGTAAGAGTACTCCGAAAAAGATGAAAGGCTTCCAGCTACAGTCGTCAACATCTTATCTGATGAGTAGAGTAGAGGAAATGAGTCGGGGAGGGGAGAGCAGCCGCCCCTTTATACGGTCGTGCGAAGGTTACTGGGTTTCCTGTTTTGTTTCGTTCCTGTTTCCATGGGGCGAACTAAAATCACTTTGACGTTATAAGGGTTTAATCTCCCCTGCATATTTTGAATAATGGGGAGGTGAGTACTTTCCCACTCTGCATCTTCACACCGACCTGTCAGACCTACACCCCAGGGAAGAATAACTTTCATGATCTCCTCGGTATCTTCAATATACAATAAGAGTTCTTCTAATGATTTCGTCAAGTATAACAAGCGGTTTTCTTTCGTATCAGCACGCAACCCTTTAACCATAGAGTAATCTTTTGATTTACCGGCAATGGCTTGAGCAATATCATTCCTCTCAATAGGCTTCCCTAATCCATACTGCGTTGCCAGGGCTACTAAGCTTGGTCCTTGACTGTCTCTGCTGATGTGAATGGATCCAGGTGTTGGACGGTCTTCTCTGATGCATCTCTTTAGATTATACAATTGCGTTCTGGCGTAAGCGGTGGCATGAGAATATTTATCAGCAATGTCCTGGGACATGCAGTAGGGGGAGCATGATATACAATTTACAGAGTAGACAATGCAACACTCTCGATTGTTAAACTCCTCATCCGTCATGTATCCGTGATGAATTTCTACAGAGTTCATTTTGGCTATGGAGTTCATTTTTTTTTTCCCCAACGCGCTATAGATGAAACACAGGGGAGCGATGAGCGGGCAGTAATGAATTAGTGTGATCTACTCACCCCCTTTTATCCTCGTCGTGTGTGACGCGCATGCGCGCAGGCTCCCGGGATAGTTTCCAATTAATGATTAACCATACTCCATAGTTTCATATTTTATATTATTTATTTATTATTTATTATTATTATTTAATAAACGTGGATTATAGTCCATTCTAGCAGTAAGATCTGTGTAATACTATATTCTCAACAATGAGGTTTTATATTAACTTCGCACCAAGCTATGATTTTTTTCTAAGTTGTGGAGAGCTTGGTATATCCCTTCACTATAGAAATTAATCTAAGGTGTAGCATATATATATATATATATATATATATATATATATATATATATATATATATATATATATATATATTTATATATATATATATATATATATATATATATATATATATATATATATATATATATATATATATATATATATATATATATATATATATATATGCACTACTCCCAACCAAACATAGACCCGATAATATTCTACAAAAACAAGAAGACTTCCAAACTCCTTATCAAAACAGTTCCGAAGGAGAACCCTCTACAGCAGTCAATCGTTGCATACTTGTACACTTGCCCCCATGAAGGATGCAACCTTCAATCTAAGTACATAGGTAAGACACCGACCAACCAAACTGTGGAGGTGATTGACACATAATCTTCAATCCTCCACCCCCAGGAATCGCATGAGACAGACTCATGTCATCACTCTAACAAGAGAAATGTTGAACAAGAATAACTGCATAATAGACAAAACCATGGATGTAAGAAGATTGTGAATTCTTGAGACAATTCGCATAAGAATAGATCAACTTACAATGATCACCCAAATCATGGAGGTGATTACTCTACTCACCGTGAGAGTAAGGTCGAGACTCGAACATATAATAATTTATATATAATAATTTTTATTTAGGCAAAGGTACATACATAAAGAGATTTTACAAAGTTTGTTGGCTTTATAGATAGAGCTAGTACATACAATGCCTAAAGCCACTATTACGCAAAGCGTTTCGGGCAGGAAAAAACACTACTGACTAAAGCTTAAAACTAATGGGTAAAAAGAAAAAAATGCATTGAGTACAAATAAAAATAGGGGTAAAAGAGGGGGGAACATTGTTGAAAAAACAGCACAAATACAATTACAAATTATTACAGAAAATTACATTAAAACAGAGTTGATTTGAAAAAAAACAACAAAAAAAACATACATGGGTTGACAATAGAGGGGTAAGGTAGGTTACAGGGAATTTATTAGGTATAGCTTCGTTTTTAACTTAAACTGGTTGAGAGAGGTACTGTCTTTAACATGGTTGGGAAGGTCATTCCACATTCTGGGCCCCTTGATTTGTAGAGCATTTCTGGTTTGATTAAGTCGTACTCTAGGAATATCAAAACTGTATTTATTTCTGGTGTGGTGCTCATGGGTTCTGTTACAACCTTCTATGAAGCTTTTGAGATCAGGATTGGCATTACAGTTTAGCGTTTTATATATGTATAATACACATGAGAGAATGTGCAGTGACTTAATGTCTAACATATTCAGGGATTTGAGTAGGGGTACCGAGTGATGTCTGGGGCCAGAATTGGATATTGTCCTAATAGCAGCTTTGTGTTGAGTAATTAGAGGACGTAAGTGATTTTGGGTAGTAGAGCCCCAAGCACAAATAACACATAACACCACCGTCACAGAAGACAATATCCAACAACAATATATATCATATTTATCCCCAACAAAAAAAACTACTCCCTCGAGCGGTGTTTAGAGCGAGTGCAAACTTTAATCCGCTACTGGATAGAACAGATTAGATTTTTTTTTCAATCCGTGCGATGCCAGCTATTTCATCTTTCCCAATACTTCTGCTTAAACTAATTGGGTTTACCTTTAAGCTTATACATAGATTTCTCATTGAATATGTAGCGATATGCGTCACCCCATTCTCGAGGATAAATAGCCCGGAAATGGTCAAACCTTTACCACAATTTTGAGTGTTCGACCCAGCATGGATGTCTTTCGCAGCAAAACTTTCCGAAGCATGGAACGTTTGCGTTGTGAGCAGATGAGGTTAGACACCTTTGTGGGATGGCGTGTTGACTGGCTTTTGCCCCCGGATTTAGCCAGTGATGGATTCTACTTCACCAAATCCGTGGATTACTGCATATGCAGTTTCTGTTACGCCTTAATTGGAGGATGGGTGGAGGGGGAGGACACCCCCCGCAGTCGTCATGTAACTGCAGCTCCACACTGTCCTTTCATCACCGGTAAACGTACTGAAAATGTCAGCATTGCGCTAAGCAACATGGCCTACGCCTATGGATTGAATTTCACCTATTCCGTCCTGCAACTGGAAAGAGACGGAAATTCAGCCAACAGTTGTAAGTATCCATCACAATTATGTGTTATCTCATAGTCACTATGAATAACGTTGCTTGTATAGTCATTGTGAATAGCTTGATAATAAGATTGTGTGTGTGTGTGTGTGTGTGTGTGTGTGTGTGTGTGTGTGTGTGTGTGTGTGTGTGTGTGTGTGTGTGTGTGTGTGTGTGTGTTTGAACACATAGTTATCTTTCATAGTGCGTGTTTATAGGAGCGGTAAGCGTATATATATATATATATATATATATATATATATATATATATATATATATATATATATATATATATATATATATATATATATATATATATATTATTATTATTATTTTAATAATTGTAGGTACTGTGGAATGGAGTGAGGAAAACTCTGGAATTCTACCATTCTCTATGCCCATTTACCCAGAGATGGCAGGGTATAAGTCTCGTTTGGCATCATTCGGCATCATCTGGCCTGATATGTGCGGTCAGTCTCCGGCAGAATTATCTCGAGCTGGCTTTTTCTCTTGTGGTAAGTATTGGAAGATATTATTATTATTATTATTATTATTATTATTATTATTATTATTATTATTATTATTATTGATGTCTTAATGTAATCACACAAACCCACTCTGTTTGAGACGTGCTAGTATTTACTTTCTCATTTATATATATATATATATATATATATATATATATATATATATATATATATATATATATATATATATATATATATATATATTCTTTTTTCTTAGGAGTTGGAGACCATATACGATGCTTTTATTGCGGTGGTGGACTTGTCAACTTCACACCTTCAGACGACCCCTGGACTCTCCACGCCCGGTACTACCCACGCTGTGTATACTTAAACTTGAAGAAAGATCGTGCCTTCATTAAAAATGCGGTTCCTTTCTCACCTCCTCAACCGACAGTGGCAGTCGATGAAACATTGATAAATGCGCTCCTGCACGGTCTCGATTATTACAATGGACTCGCCGCTACTGTAGGATTTCCTTACATCGCCCTGCGAGGTGCACTAAGAGAATACCTCAAGATTAAAAAGGATGTATTACCTCTCCTTAGCGAATCTAACTGTGTAGAGGTTATGTTGTGGTTTTTAGATGGCGTGGGTGAAAGTGAGGACACAGGTGCAGTAACTGAATCTCCCTTAGAAGTATTATCATCCCAAGGTGTTATTTTCCCCCGCCCAGTTCCCCCTGTAGTGGAGGTAGATGAAGGAGAGGAAGAGAATGCAGTGCACGGTGCAGCTAGGTTTTATTGTAAGGTATGTTTCACTCAAGAAATAAACACGGTTCTCATTCCGTGTAGGCATATGGTTGTATGTTTGGATTGTGTAACACGATGTGATAAATGTCCTGTATGTCGTGGAGATATAGTACATCTACTTCTTCCAATCATCTCTTAATAAAAACAAATCCAAAGTTGTTTCTTTTATATTATCCTTATGTATTATTATTATTATTATTATTATTAAGGCTGAGGGAGTTGGAGGTGTGTGGTAAGGAGGCACCCTCGTGAACGGGGGGTATATAGCTCACCCTTGACCTGTCAGGGCAAACACTCCGTCACCAACCCACCCACCCACCAATCCAAGATGACTGCGCGTGCCTCTGGTGCCTCCAACGGTGTGGCCTCTCCTCACTCAGAGGGGGATGAGCGCTTATTACAGGCTATTGCAATAATACGAGGTACGTTTCCCTTAAGTTGAGTCATATTGTGCTAAGATGTTTGTTGATGATGTTTGCTAATGTTGATGTAAGAAATAATAACAATAATGTGAAGAGTGTGTGTGTGTGTGTGTGTGTGTGTGTTATGCTAGTAATGTAAACTTTTTTTTTTAGATTATCTGGAGAAAGCTGGCAGCAGCAGTGTGAGCAGCAGCAGCAGCAGCAGCAGTGGCCCCACCAGATCCACCTCTGGTGGCAACATCTTTATATTCTTGGGAACCACCCACATACACACGAACACGGGGGAAGTGTCTGTGTCCTCTCCCCCTACTCCAGTCGACTACGGTGTCAACCTCCCCTCACACACTGGTGATGCCAGCCGTAGCGATCAGGTCGCGACAGGTGTCGCCACACGCCCCGCACGTGTGTGTCTCCCTACTCACCCCACTACCGCCCCGGTTGGTGGAGATTGTGGTGATAGAAGTAGTAGTAGTAACACAATCCCTCATTGTGTACCAACCACTCCTACTGCCGATCAGAGGGGTGGTGAGGTATTATATTTTATGAACACCGTTGAAGAGGTGTTGTCCCCCAGCCTTTTAACTGGGGGGTGTGGAGTAAGTAGTGACCCTACTACTAGTAGTACTGCTAGGGATCATAGGACTGAAGAAGAAGAAGAAGTAGTGGTGAGAATGAGTGAGGATATTTCACAGAGTGGTGAGTATCCAGATCTCATGACTATGAGCGGAGGTCTTGATGATTCGGTGTTTGCCGGTATTTCACTCTCAGAGGATAACCCCGCTACTCAAACCGAAAATGATCTGAATGTAGAAGCTTTACTGGGTGAGCGTATAATGCTTACAGACAGTCAGCAACGTGGATTGCTGACTGACGTTGATGTGAATCTTTTCCTCAACCCTCAACTTAGCCCACTCCAAGGTATGTCTACTAACCCCGACCCTGAACCCAGTGCTCGTCCCTCCTCCTCCACATCCCACAACTCTAAACTAAGTTCACACAAAGCCACATCTCGGGCTAGACCTCGTGATGAGTGTAGCACTATGTCTCAGACTGTGATAATAAGTAGTGATGATGAAAACTTTACTCCTCTACGAAGGATTCGAGTTGGAGACGATCTTAATAGATCCCGCTATATTGACACCACCACTAGTGATAGCGAGTGTGATAGTGAGGTTGAGCGTGAAATAATCGCTCCTCCCCCACCTAAACGACAGATTAAACGAAAGGATGTTCGTCTAACTATAGAAAAAAAAGCAAGCAAAAATCTAAAATCTAAGTCTAAAGCCAGCAAAAACTTTTTGAAACTCCGCTGATAACTGCTTTAAGCTGTGTGATATGTCTCTGTCTGTCTGATAGTTAATATGTTTTGTTTTGTTTTTACCATGATAAATATGTATGTGTCTACCAGTCATTGAATAAAACGTGATAAGAGAAAGATTAACTTTTTTTCACCTATTATGTTAACACGAGTCTCTGTTTTTTCTGTTGGATCGAACGATCACTAAAGGTTGATGATGATGATGATGCGTGTAAACTCGCGCTATGGATGGTGTTTACTCTGATAAACAGTTAGGCTGGAGAGGCTTGAACGGATATAATTATGTTCGATGATCTAAGACTGAGGAAATGGAACTTGGTTAATGTCCAGATTAATTTTACTACGTTAGAAATAAGGGGATCTTAAATCTCAAGGTGATTTAGTTGGAAAATAAAGAACTTGTACAAAAAATGAACTAAGCTGAAACTTGATAACTGAACCGGTTTTTATTTACTATGACTGAAAATGTAGTTGGTGTTCAAATCTCAGGGGAATTGGACTGATAGTAATAAATTTACAGGAGTGGACTTGGACAGAGGACAGGAGCTAGAGTTTTATAATTGTTTACATCATATTTACTATGAAATACAGAGGGTAGAAATTACAGTGAAATTGCTGGGTTATTTACAAATATACGAGAGAGAACTAAGTTGGGGGACGAGAGCTAGAGCTCAGTAACTGACTTGATATTATTTACTAACTTTGAAGTATGACTGCTTTAAATTTCAGGGAAAATTGGTCTGTTACTAGCGATCTTGTACAAATGAACTAAGCTGGGGACAAGAGCTAGAGTTTTATAATTGTTTACATCATATTTACTATGAAATACAGAGGGTAAAAAATTTCAGGGGAATTGATAGGATATTTACAAAGATACGAGAGAGAACTAAGGCGGGGACGAGAGCTGGAGCTCGTTAACTGTTTTGATCTTATTTACGGTGACTGAAATACTGAGGGTAAAAATTACAGTGAAATTGATGGGTTATTTACAATTATACGAGAGAGAACTAAGTTGGGGGACGAGAGCTAGAGCTCAGTAACTGACTTGATATTATTTACTAACTTTGAAGTATGTCTGCTTTAAATTTCGGGAAAATTGATCTGTTACTAACGATCTTGTACAAATGAACTAAGCCGGGGACAAGAGCTAGAGTTAGATAATTGTTTGGATTTACTAAACTAAGTCTGAAATACAGAGGGTAGAAATTTCAGGGAATTTGAATAGGTATTAACGAAGATGTGTGAGGGAAGTAAGGTGGAGGACAAGAGCTGGAGCTCGGTAACTAAATTACTGTATTGAACTACGTTTGAAATATGATTATTTTTTAATTTTAGAGGGATAGGACTGTTAGTATTCATTATAGGGCAGGGGACTAAGGCAGGATAGGAGCTGAAGCTCGATACCAAATTATTGTATTTTAATATGTTTGAAATAGATGTGTTTTAAATCTCGAAGAAAATCATTGGATACTAGAGAAGATGTATTAGTAAAAACTACTCCCTGGCTTTGTTTATATATGTAAAACTGAAATAGTTTTAATAAAAAGGAACTATGAATGAATGAACAATATGAAGGAGAGAGAGAGAGAGAGAGAGAGAGAGAGAGAGAGAGAGAGAGAGAGAGAGAGAGAGAGAGAGAGAGAGAGAGAGAGAGAGAGAGAGAGAGAGAGACAGAGAGACAGAGAGAGACAGAGAGACAGAGAGAGGCAGAGAGACAGAGAGAGAGAGAGAGATAGAGAGACAGAGCGAGAGAGAGAGAGAGACAGGGAGACAGAGAGAGAGAGACAGACAGACAGAGAGACAGAGACAGAGACAGATAGAGAGAGAGACAGGGAGACAGAGAGAGACAGAGAGAGACAGAGAGACAGAGAGACAGAGACAGATAGAGAGAGTCGCGGACCCTGGCGAAACGCATTGGTAATGGGTGCCCCACCACTTCCGGGTGTCTGAGGAGAAATACCCGAGCTACTTGGAAAGTCATTCAGTCGGGCTCCAACCTGCGACCCGCACGCTTACCCCTCCGCGGACATTGAAAAACGCTTAAGGTAATGGTACACACTCCTCCTGCAGGAGTCTTCGCCCCCATCCTCGCACACTTAGCACTTCCTGTAGGGAGAGATAAATGGTTTGTCTAACCACATAATGGCCTACTGCAGTCTCACAACGAGAGTGGCTTCACTCTTTCATGACCCGAACACACAGAAAAAAAGCCAGGTGCACTCCCTGGTCTTTTCCATGCATTTCTTACAACACCACTTAAGGGCTTCCTGTAGGGTAGTTAATGGGTTTGTCTAACCGCATAATGGCCCAGAGCACTCTCTCCCCGACGAGGGGAAGCTCCATCCAACCCCCACCCAAAACAACATAACAGACTGTGTTGCCTTCTCCTCGCATCTACACACTATCTCAGATTAAGTCTATGACAAACACACATACATATTCATTTACTCCTTCCTCATATTCCACTCTTATCCTTGTATTTTCATACGTCTTCCCAGAAATTCCCACATCTTCCCAGAAATTCCCTTTGTGACTAGAGCGAGGGGCTGCACCTGCTCACACACCACTCAAGACCGCCTCCGACACGCGCCAAACTTCCGGGAAATTCCCCTCCCAAACCCTCTGCGACGGTAACGACGCCCCGCGACGGCAACGACGCGTCGCGACGGCAACGACGCGCACCACCTGCCATCCAACAACTTGTTCTCTCCTCTTTCCTGACCACATACCATAACACCAGACGCTCACACGCGTCCGAAACGCGCCAAACTTCCCCGAAAATCCCCCCCAAAACCTGTGCAACTAGACACCCGCGCGCCACCTGCCGGGTGGCAGTCACCTGATTGCCACCTGGCAGCTGGCGCGCGTCACTCTAGTCGCACTTTACACTACTCATGTAAACAATTCCACAAGGGTCTTGACGAGGATTCGAACCTACGTCCGACATCATCCCTGACGCTGCCTTAATCGATTGAGATACGACATGATCAAAAGAGTTGAAACCAGAAGTTGTACCAAACGTATTTAGATCCTGGAGCCTCTCCGATATATAAACCAATGTTTTACAAAACTCCCCTAAGCACTCGAGCTATGTCAATAGGCCTTTCTACCTCTTCGCCCTTAGTTCATTACACACAATAATCACAATAGCATGATCCATCAAATGAACAAATCCTGAAGGGCCGTGACGAGAATTCGACCCTACGTCCGACATCATCCTAGACGCTGCCTTAATCGACTGAGCTACGACATGGTCAAAAGAGTTGAAACCAGAAGTTTTACCAAACTTACTTAGATCCTGCAGCCTCTTCGAGACGCAAACCAGGGTTTTACATAACTCCCCAATGCACTCGAAGTATGTCAATAGGCCGTTCTTCCTCTTCGCCCTTTCTTCATTACACACAGAACTCACAATCGCGTGATGCATCAAATGAACAAATCCACAAGCGCCATGACAAGGATTCGAACCTATATCAGAGATCATCCCAGTCGCTGTCTTAATCGACTGAGCTACGACATGTTCAAAAAGAGTTGAAACCTGAAGTTGTAATAAACTTAGTTGGATCCTGCAGCCTCTCTGAGACACAAACCAGGGTTATACACAACTCCTCCATGCACTCGAGCTATGTCAATATGTCTTCGCCCTTACGTCATTACACACAGAAATCACAATAGCGTGATGCATCAGATGAAACAATCCACAAGGGCTGTGACGAGGATTCGAAGCTTCGTCCGACATCATCACAGATGCTGTCTTAATCGACTGAGCTACGACATGGTCAAAAGAGTTGAAACCAGAAGTTGAACCAAACTTACTTGGATCCAGCAACCTCTCCGAGACACAAACCAGGGTTTTAAACAACTCCCATGCACTCGAGCTGTGTCTATAGGCTGCTTTAATTTGTCGACCTTACTTCATTACAAACAGAAATCACAGTAGCAAGATGCATCAAATGAACAAAATCCACAAGAGCTTTGACAAGGATTCGAACCTACTCCCAAGATCATTCCAAACGCAACCTTATTCGACTGAGCAACAACATGGTCAAAAGCGTTGAAATCAGAAGTTGTACCAAACTTACTTGGATCCTGCAGCCTCTCCGAGACACAAACCAGGGTTTTACACAACTCCCCCAAGCACTCGTGCTATGTCAATAGGCCTTTCTACCTCTTCGCCCTTACTTCATTACACACAGAGGGGCCTTGTTGCCTGGTGGATAGCGCGCAGGACTCGTAATTCTGTGGCGCGTGTTCGATTCCCAGACGAGGCAGAAACAAATGGGGCAAAGTTTCTTTCACCCTGAATGGCCCTGTTACCTAGCAGTAAATAGGTACCTGGGAGTTAGTCAGCTGTCACGGGCTGCTTCCTGGGTTGTGTATGTGTGGTGTGTGGGAAAAAAAGCAGTTAGTAAACAGTTGATTGAAAGTTGAGTGGCGGGCCGAAAGAGCAAAGCTCAACCCCCGCAAAACACAACTAAGTGAACACAAGTAGGTGAATACAGAATTCACAGTAGCATGATGCATCAAATGAAAAAATCCACAAGGGCCATGACGAGGATTCGAACCTACGTCCGAGATCATCCCAGATGCTGCCTTAATCAACTGAGCTACGACATGGTCAAAAGAATTGATACCAGACGTTGTACCAAACTTTCTTGGGTCCTGCAGCCTCTCTGAGACACAAACAAGGGTTTTACACAACTCCCCAATGCACTCGAGCTGTCAATAAGCTGTTCTACTTTTTCGCCCTAACTTCATTACACACAGAAATCACAATAGTGTGCTGCATCAAATGAATAAATCCACAAAAGCCGTGACGAAGATTTGAACCTACGTCCGAGATCATCTCAGATGCTGCCTTAATCGACTGAGCTACGACATGGTGAAAAGAGTTGAAACCAGAAGTTTTACCAAACTTACTTGGATCCTGCTGCCTCTGTGAGAAACAAACCAGGGTTTTACACAACTCCCCCATGCACTCGTGCTATGTCAATAGGCTGTTCTACCTCTTCGACCTTAATGATGGGATGATCTGAAATCATCCCAGACGCTGCCTTAATCGACTGAGCTACGACATGTCAAAAGCGTTGAAACCAGAAGTTGTACCAAACTAAATTTGATCCTGCAGCTTTTCTGAGATACAAATCAGGGTTTTACACAACTCCCCCATGCACTCGAGTTATGTCAATAGGCTGTTCTACCTCTTCAACCTTATTTAATTACACACAGAAATCACAATAGCGTGATGCATCATATGAACAAATCCACAAGGGCTGTGACGAGGATTGGAACCTACGTCTGTGATCATCCCAGACGCTGAGTTAATCGACTAGCTACGACATGGTCAAAAGAGTTGAAATGGGAAGTTGTACCAAACTAACTTTGATCCTGCAGTCTTTCCGTAAAACAAAGCAGGGATTTTCACAACTTTCCCATGCACTCGAGCTATGTCAATAGGTCATTCTACCTCTTCACCCTTACTTCATTGCACGCAGAAGTCACAATAGTGTGCTTCATCAAATGAACAAATATACAAGGGCCATGACAAGGTTTTGAGCCTACGTCCGAGATCATCCCAGAGGCTGCCTTATTCGACTGAGCAACGATATGTCAAAAGAGTTGAAACGAGTAGTTGTACCAAACTTACTTGAATTAGATAAACTTACTTGGATGTCAATAGGCCGTTCTTCCTCTTCGCCCTTACTTCATTACGCACAGAAATCAAAATAGCATAATGCATCATATGAGCAAATTCACAAGGGCCGTGACTAGGATTCGATCCTACATCCGAAATCATCCCAGATGCTGCCATAATCGACTGAGATATGACATGGTCAAAAGAGTTGAAACCAGAAGTTGTACCAAAGTTACTTGAATCCTGCTGCCTCTCCGAGAGACAAACCAGGGTTTTACACAACTCCCCCATGCACTCGAGCTATGTCAATAGGCAATTGTACCTCTTCGCACTTGCTTCGTTACACACATAAATCACAATAGCACGATGCATCAAACGAACACATCCACAAAGGCCATGACGAGGATTCGTGTCTATGTCCGTGTTACGACCCTGCGTTCCTCAAATGGAAACCAGAGGTCAATTTGAGCCCTAAATATTTACTTTACATTAATTCATAGAATTGGATCATGTGAGAAGGATATTTAATTGCAATAATATTTATATCAGGGATCCTTAAAACTTGGAGTATGCCTTATCCCTGTCTTCCTTGCCAGACGTAAGACGAATCTTGTTTGAACAGAGCATTCAGACTCTTGAGCTTGTTGTGGATTAAGTATAACAGTGAAGTAATTATTAACTATCCTTATAACGAGTAAAGTAAACAGTATTGTACGCCGGTGAAGATTTGTAATGTGTATAAGCTGCACGATCAATTAGGCTCTTCCCAGCAACCACAACAACAACTCGGGAGCTCGGCGGTTGGTCGCTGGCTCCTCCTCCTCTGTTCAGACTGTGTGGTGTAAAGATCTTTCTGGGGGAGCTCTGCCTTGATTCTCCCCCCCCCCCTTCTCTCTTTCCCTTACCTTAAGTTCCTGTAACTACAAAGTTAAGTACCTTTATGTGTAACCGTGCATACTGCTGGGCTTGTAAGACTTGTGTAGAGATTGTTTAGTATAAGCCAGTGTTTTGAGTATCCCTAAGTGTTGTATTGTGATAGGGTCCCACGTGGTACTTATTACCCTAAGCTGCCTCAAGCTTTCAAGTTCTTCACTAGTAGACTTTACCCTAGCTTGTCCTAATTGTAAAACCTTGTATCCTGTCTAAGTGAACCAAGGCTTTTAAAGTAAGATAGTGTGGTAAAGTAATTATTGTATTGTTATTTAATGTATATGGGGGGGGGGTTGTTAAGAGGGTTTAATAAATAAGTTACTTTTTGAGGTGTATCCATTACTCCTGTTGTAGTGGCGTAGATGATTGTATTCCAGACGACAGATCTGTTTTTAAACCTTAAAGCATAAGCAGGAACCTATGTTCCTTGGGGGCCGGGCCTATTTGTGCCACTTTGATACATCTTGATTCCAACTGTTGGCCCTTCTCCATAATACTCTAGACCCCCCATAACAGCTCTTAAATTTATAACAAGTGGTAGGCCTGACCGGGAGGAACCTTTTAGTTGTAAAAAAATCGATTTTTGAGTGCCAAAACTAAAAATTCTTGTTTACCGCAGAACGGTTGTGTGTTAGCCTAGGGCCCAGATGAATTAGCAAAGGCTACATCTTGCACTGACTGGACACCCAGCTGGATCCCTTGACGATTGAGATAAGTGTGGCCTTGTGATAGGGGCCATGCAATTTTTTTTTTCAATTTGTTATTTTTATTTTGCTAAGAGCTAAATTAATTAGTGATCTATCTTGAGGTTATCTTGAGATGATTTCGGGGCTTTTTTTTTTTTTTGGTGTCCCCGCGGCCCGGTCCTCGACCAGGCCTCCACCCCCAGGAAGCAGCCCGTGACAGCTGACTAACACCCAGGTACCTAATTTACTGCTAGGTAACAGGGGCATAGGGTGAAAGAAACTTTGCCCATTGTTTCTCGCCGGCGCCTGGGATCGAACCCAGGACCACAGGATCACAAGTCCCGCGTGCTGTCCGCTCGGCCGACCAGCTCTCTAATGGAGTGATGGAGGCTAAAATGCAGGAACTGGCAAAGGACCCTTCAGTGGTAGAGATTAAGAAGCTCACCAAATCTAATTTAGTATTGTTAGGCAAGGAATTTGGCCTCGAGTTAAACGACACTGATAAAAAGTGGACCTTCTTATCTTGAGGTTATCTTGAGCTGATTTCGGGGCTTTTAGTGTCCCCGCGGCCCGGTCCTCGACCTGGCCTCCACCCCCAGGAAGCAGCCCGTGACAGCTGACTAACTCCCAGGTATCTATTTACTGCTAAGTAACAGGGGCATTCAGGGTGAAAGATACTTTGCCCATTTGTTTCTGCCTCGTGCGGGAATCGAACCCACGCCACAGAATTATGAGTCGTGCGCGCTATCCACCAGGCTACGAGGCTCCCTATTCACCTTGGTGAATGAAATTTTACAGCATTGTATAGACCAAGAACTATTGCCAAGTGATACAATTTTATGCCAGCCCAGTCCAGCTGAAAGTGTAGCTAGTAGAAATATGGAGTTAGAATTACAACTATCCCAGTTAAGACTGGCAGAGCAAGAGGCTAGAGTAGCAGAACAAGAGGCTAAATTGTTAGAACAAAATGCTAAAGTTGAAGAGCAAAGGCTCAAAAATGAGGCGGCAAGAATTAGAGCAGATACCGCTGTACCACCACCTGCCGGGGACTCAAACCCCAGGCATTCTGATAAAAAGCAAAACTTGCCTGAATTTTCAGAGTCAAACCCTGAAAGATTTTTTGACCATTTTCAGACTAGCCATGTCCAGGAACTGGCCAAAGGAAGAGTGGGTGAAAATCTTACAGGGGCGGTTTAGGGGTAAAGCACAAGATATTTTTATAAACATGCCTGACGATGAGTGTTTTGAATATAGTAAAGTCGGGGAACGGATTTTGAGGGCATATGAAATTACGCCTGAAGCTCACCGCCAAGCTTATCGCAACCTTAGGCCTACTCACAACCAACCTCTCACTGAATTTGCTAATGACCAAATTAGATTGTTTGAAAAATGGATTTGCTCGGCTAAAGCCAAAACATACGAGGGACTTAAAAATTTAGTTTTAGTGGAGAATTTTTTAGATAATATGCCAGAGAATGTTGCACGTTACATTCGAGGAAGGACAGAGGTAGATTCTAATATATAGTGGATTTGGCCAAGATGGCAGAAAACTACCAGTTGGCGGGCAAAAGGCCCAATAAAAATAGTTATATCCCATAGAGTAACAAAACTTATACCCACAGCCAGTCCAGACCAGCCCATTTTAACCCTATAACTAATGCATCTTCTGTTTCAGATATAACTAACCCTGTTAAATTATCTAGCCCCACGGCACCTAAGGGTGAACCAAAGGGCAATCCTGTTAGTAATGTCTCTTCTCCCCGACGTGTTTGTGGTCACTGTAAACGTGCAAACCACCCTACTAGCCATTGTTGGCAACTGTACCCGGAAAAAAGACCCAATGCTCTTGTTGTGACACAGGGCTTGAGGCCTTCTGAAGTGTTAGGGAGTAAGACCTCTAACCCACAGTGGTTGAACCTGCTTACCCCATTCTTATCGAAAGGGAGACTACTTTTGTCTGATGGTTCTTCCTGGAAGGACGTGGTGATCTTCTGAGACACCGGTGCCATCTATACTTTAATTTTAGTGAGTGCATTGCAAGGTGCCAACACTCTCGACATTGGAGAGGTAGTACTGGTCGAGGGTGTCACTAGTGATACTCGAGCAGTTATAACTCCGTAAGGTTACCCTGGAATCTGATTTCCACAAGGGTGTTTGTACAGTCGGAGTCACTTCTTACCTACCTTTCCCTAATGTTGATGTAATATTGGGTAATGATTTAGCAAGGGATATGGTATGGGATTCCAGACTGCCTATTATGTTGCCTACCCCTAAGATTTCCCTGGATCTACCCGCCGCAAAGGATAATGTTGTGTACCCTGCGTGCGCGGTGACCAAGTCTATGGGACTTAAATGTAAGGGCAGCCCTGTGGTTGCCAAGGTGGTAAATCCCAAGGACACGAGGAACATTCCGAGTGGTGAAAGCCAAGTGGATCTTGCGGACACATTCATGGCCCGACTCGATGACGTGGCCGAGGACACTGCAGATAGCTTACCATCGCCTCCTAACGAGAATGGAGGAGAACACTGTTGTGGTGGAGGAGAACACTGTTGAGCCTCGGCCAATGGCATCTGACCAAGGCATGGACGCCTCCTTGAGTGAGTTACAAAAAGCTGACCCCAGTCTTGCAGAATGTCATGAAGTAGCCCTCTCTAAGGAGGAAATTGTAGACGCAGCAACTGGGTACTACTACCATGATCAGATTTTGATGATAAAATGGAGACCACAGAGTGCTCCCTTGTCAAATGAGTTTGAAGTAGTCCACCAGATTATGTTGCCGACCTGCTATAGAGAGAGAGTTTTGGCAGCTGCTCATGATGATCCTATGGGGGGACATCAAGGTATTAATATTACTTATCACAAAATTTTCAAATATTTTTTTTTGGCCCAAGCTGAAAAGCGATGTGGCAAAATTTTGTAATTCATGTATTGCTTGTCAGCTTGTTGGGAAACCTAACCAGACACCCCCTAAAGCTCCTTTAAGGCCTATTGTCGTGCCGGAGGAACCATTTTCTCATGTGGTAATGAACTGTGTTGGTCCATTACCTAGAACTAAGTCTGGTAATATTTACCTAATCACGATGATGTGTATCACGACCCGTTACCCAGAGGCTTTTGCTGTAAGGAACATCCAAGCAAAGACTGTTGTAGCTCGTATGTTGCAATTTTTTTCTACTTTTGGACTGCCTCGGGTCGTGCAAACTGACAATGGTACTAATTTTAAGTCTGATTTTTGTAATAATTCTGTAAGGACCATGGAATAACTCATAAGGTTTCCAGCCCATACCATCCTCAGAGTCAGGGGTAATTGAGCGGTTCCATCTAACTCTGAATCAGATGTTTAAGACATCGTGCGAAAGTTCCCACAACTTCTGGGATGAGAACTTGCCTTATGTTTTGTTTGCTGCTCGAGAGGGGTTACAAAGTTCACTGGGTTGTTCTCCTTTTGAGTTAGTCTTTGGCCATAAAGTTCGTGGACCCTTGCAAATGTTACAGGAGAATCTGTTAGGGAACGTAACGTTGACCGAAGGTTCGGCTTTCTTTGCGCAACACCACCAGAGACTCAAGGACTGCAAGGCGGCTGCACTAAAGTATCTAGGGAAGGCCCAAGAAAATATGAAAGAACGACACGATGCTAAGGCTAAGTTGCGGGTATTTCAGCCTGGTGACCCTGTCCTGGTATTAAAGCCTCGACTAGGGAACACTATGTCCCACAAGTACGCAGGGCCTTTATATCGTGACAGGGCTGGGGACCTCACGTACAAAGTGAGGCACTCTGACAAGCGTAACCAGGTGATGCTCGTACACTTGAACTGGCTGAAGGAGTTCCAGGGCCCCAGGCCCATCACACTAACCAATGTTTCCTTTTCCCAGTGAGGGAGGGGATGATTGTTCTGGGGACCCAACTAATCTCATTCTCAATAATTCTAGTTCTGTGAATGCTGTGGAGGAGGGACTGTCCCATTTGCAGATGGCTCAACGTGAAGAGGTGCAGTCGTTGCTTGATGAATTCTCCAGTCTGTTCGGGGAGGTCCCGACCCAGACTGATGCCATTTACCATGATGTCAAGTTGACGGACTACACCCCCATTCGCCTTCAACCCTATCGGATGAGTCCGGAAAAGAAGGCCATCGTACGGAAAGAGGTCGACTTCCTGCTCCAGCACTGCCTCATCCGGCTGAGCCAGGGCTCTTGGTGCTCGCCCTGCTTTTTGGTCCCCAAAACAGACGGCTCCTGGCGATTATGCACCGACTATCGGCAGCTCAACAAGGTGACTATTGTGGATGCCTATCCACTGCCCCTCCTCGAAGACTGCATCGACGAGATTGGAAACGCCACGTACGTCTCGAAATTCGACCTCTCAGTGGGTTATCATCAGATCCCACTCACTGAACGTGCCAAACAACTAACTGCGTTCGTAACACCCAATGGTGTCTTTGAGTATCAGGTGTTACAGTTCGGCTTGCGTAATGCCTCTGCCACGTTCCAGAGGCTAATGAACTCTCTGCTCGCTAATGTACCAAATTGTCGGGCGTATCTAGATGACATATTGTGCTTTTTTATAGTAATTGGACTGAGCACATAGCTAGGTTATACCAGTTGTTCACAGTTCTGAAAAGTGCAAACTTAACTCTAAATGCAAAAAAGTGTCATTTTGGCCACGGCACAGTGACGTACCTCAGTTATGAAGTGGGCCAAGGAAAAGTGTTACCTTGGCAAGATAAGATCAGTGCCATTCTGGAGTATCCAGTGTTCCAATCTAAAAAGGACGTTCAAAGGTTTATCGGTATGTGTGCGTACTATCGACACTTTTGTCAGAACTTTTCCAGTGTCGCCACTCCTCTCACAGACTTGTTACGGAAGGCCGTTAAATTTTAGTGGTCATCAGACTGTGCAGAGGCGTCTAAAAATTTGAAATTGATCTTAGCTTCCGCCCCAGTGCTCGCTAGTCCAAGGTTCGCCCGATCGTTTAAAATTCATGATGATGCATCTGACTCGGATGCTGGTGCAGTGTTGTTGCAAACTGGGAATGATAAAGTGGACCACCCAGTATACTATTACTCTGTGAAATTTGGCAAGGCGCAATGCAATTATTCAGTGGTAAAAAAGAGGCGTTGGGGCTAGTGTTAACAAGTAAAAAGTTTGAGGTATACTTCACAGGTAATATAGTGGAAGTGTACACGGACCATAACCCACTAGTGTTCTTAAACCAGATGAAGGCGAAAAATAAACGCATCCTCAGGTGGGCATTGTACCTACAGGACTTCAATCTTTCCATTATCCACCTACCGGGCCGGCTCAACGTAATAGCCGACGCTCTTTCCCGGTTACCTGAGTAACATTCATCTGAGCCACAGGAAGCAATATGCCAACTGTCATGCTTTAGTTATTTTTTTTTTTAGGTTCTTCTGTGACATTAAATATTCTGTGCCAAATTTATTACTTCCCCGTTTTTTTTGTATGTGCTTTTTCTTTCAGAGAATTCCTTTGTGTGTGTTTTTTCTTTCAGAACATTTATTCTGTGTGCTTTTTCTTTCAGAGAATTACTTTGTGCTTTTTCTTGCAGTTCTTGCAGAGAAATTTTTGTTTTTGGCTGATTTTCTTTTATGGCATAGATTTTCCTTTTTATTCTCTGTATATCTTATTATATTATATCAGGGATCCTTAAAACTTGGAGTATGCCTTATCCCCGACTTCCTTGCTGGACGTAAGACAAATCTTGTTCACACAGAGCATTCAGACTCTTGAGGTTGTTGTGGATTAAGTATAACAGTGAAGTAACTATTAACTATCCTTAGACAGAGTAAAGTAAACAGTGTTGTACGCCGGTGAAGATTTGTAATGTGTAATAGCTGCACGATCAATTAGGCTCTTCCCGGCAACCACAACAACAACTCGGGAGCTCGGCGGTTGGTCGCTGGCTCCTTCTTCTCTGTTCAGACTGTGTGGTGTAAAGATCTTTCTGGGGGGAGCTCTGCCTTGATTCTCCTCCCCTTCTCCCTTTTCCTTACCTTAAGTTCCTGTAACTACAAAGTTAAGTACCTTTATGTGTAACCGTGCATATTGCCGCGCTTGTAAGTCTTGTGTAGAGATTGTGTAGTTTAAGCCAGTGTTTTGGGTATCCCTAAGTGTTGTGTTGTGATAGGGTCCCACGTGGTACTTATTACCCTAAGCTGCCTCAAGCTTTCAAGTTCTTCACTAGAAGACTTTACCCTAGCTTGTTCTAATTGTAAAACCTTGTATCCTGCCTAAGTGGACCAAGGCTTTTAAAGTAAGATAGTCTGGTAAAGTAGTTATTGTTATTGTTATTTAATGTATATGGGGGGTTGTTAAGAGGGTTTAATAAATAAGTTACTTTTTGAGGTGTATCCATTACTCCTGTTGTAGTGGCGTAGATGATTGTATCCCAGACGAAAGATCTATTGTATAACCTTAAAGCATAAACAGGAACCTATGTTCCTTGGGGGCCGGGCCTATTTGTGCCACTTTGATACATCTTGATTCTAACTGTTGGCCCTTCTCCATAATACTCTAGACCCCCCAATATCAGCTCTTAAATTTATAACAGTCCGAGATCATTCCAGTTGATGCGCTAATATTCTGAGCTAAGACATGGTCAAAAGAGTTGAAATCAGAAGTTGTACCAAACTTTCTTGGATCCTGCAGCCTCTCCAAGACACAAACCAAACTTTTACAAAACTCACCCATGCCCTTGAGCTATATCAATAGTCCGTTCTGCCTCTTCGCCCTTACTTCATTACACACAAAAATCACAATTGTTTGATGCATCAAATGAACAAATCCACAACGGCCATGACGAGGATACGAACCTACGTCTGAGATCATCTCATATGCAGCCTTAATCGACTGAGATACGACATGGTCAAAAGAATTGAAATCAGAAGTTGTACCAAACTTTCTTGGAACCTGCTGCTTCTCAGAGAAACAAACCAGGGTTTTACACAACTCCCCCATGCACTCGAGCTATGTCAATAGGCCGTACTAACTCTTCGACCTTCCTTTTCACGAACAGAATTCACAATAGCATGATGCATCAAATGAACAAATCCACAACAACCGTGACGAGGACTGGAACCTAGGTCCGAGATTATCCCAGAAGCTTCCTTAATCGACTGAGCTACGATATGGTCAAAAGAGTTGAAACCAGAAGTCATACCAAATTTACGTAGATCCTGCAGACTCTCCGAAACACAAACCAGGGTTTTACACAACTCCTCCATGCACTCGAGTTATGTCAATTGGCGGTTCTACCTCTTCACCCTTACTTTATTACACACAGAAATCACAAAAGCGTCATGCATCATATGAACAAATCTTCAAGGGCCGTGACGAGGATTCGAACCTACGTCCGAGATCATCCCAGACGCTGTGTCATTTGACTGAGCTACGACCTGGTCAAAAGAGTTGAAACCAGAAGTTGTACCAAACTTTCATGGAACCTGCAGCCTCTTTGAGACAGAAACCAGGGTTTTACACAACGCCCCCACGCACTCGAGCCATGTCAATAGTCAATTGTACCTCTTTGCGCTTACTTCATTCCACACAGAAATCACAAGTGCGTGATGCATCAAATGGACACTTCCACAAAGGCCATGACGAGGATTCGAACCTACGTCCGAGATCTTCCAAGTTGCTGCTCTAATAATCTGAGCTACAACATGGTCAAAAGAGTTGGAACCAGAAGTTGTACCAAACTTACTTGGATCATGCAGCCTCTCCGAGACTCAAAACAGAGTTTTACACATCTCCCCCATTCACTCGAGCTATTTCAATAGGCTGTTCTATCTATTCGCCCTTACTTCGTTCTACAAAGAAATTACAACAGCGTGATGTTTCATATGAACAAATCCACAAGGGCCGTGTCGAAGATTCGAACCTACCTTCGAGATCATCCCTGACACTGCGTTAATCTATTGAGCTACAATATGGTCAAAAGAGTTGAAACCAGAAGTCGTACCAAACTTACATGGATCCTGCAGCCTCTCCGAAACACTAACCAGGGTTTTACACAACTTCCCCAGGCACTCAAGTTATGTCAAAAGGTTGTTTGACCTCTTCGCCCTTACATCATTCCACAGTTATCACAACAGCGTGATGCATCAAATGAAAAATTCCACAAGGGCCATGTCGAGGATTCGAACCTACGTCCAAGATCATCCCAGACGCAGCCTTGATCGACTGAACTACGACATGGTCAAAAGAGTTGAAATCAGAAGTTGTACCAAACTTACTTGGAACCTGCAGCCTCTCAGAGACACAAATCAGGGTTTTACACAACTCCCCCATGCACTTGAGCAATGTCAATAAGCAATTGTACCTCTTAGCTCCTGCTTCCTTACACACTGAAATCACAATAGCATGATGCATCAAATGAACAAATCCACAAAGGCCATGGCAAGGATTCGCACTTGAGCTACGTCAATAGGCAATTGTACCTCTTAGCTCCTGCTTCCTTACACACTGAAATCACAATAGCATCATGCATCAAATGAACAAATCCACAAAGGCTATGGCAAGGATTCGAACCTGCTTCCGAGATCATCCCAGTTGCTGCTCTAATATTCTGAGCTACGACATAAAAATAAAATAAATAAAATAAAATAAAAAAAAATGTTTATTTAGGTAAGGTACATACATACAATAAATTTTTACAAAGATTGGTTGACTTATTGGTAGAGCTAGTACATACAATGCCTAAAGCCACTATTACGCAAAGCGTTTCGGGCATGATAAACTTAAATGACAAGCTTAATACTAATTGAGCATAATGAGTAGAATGAAAACAAGAAATTAAAACATAGCTGAAAAAGCAGCACAAATACAATTACGTCGACAAACAGCGCTCTTTAAAAAAAAAAAAAACAGACATTGGTTGACAATAGAAGGGTAAGGTAGGTTACAGGGAATTTATTAGGTATAGCTTCGTTTTTATCTTAAACTGGTTGAGAGAGGTACAGTCTTTAACATGGTTGGGAAGGTCATTCCACATTCTGGGCCCCTTGATTTGTAGAGCATTTCTAGTTTGATTAAGTCGTACTCTAGGAATATCAAAACTGTATTTATTTCTGGTGTGGTGCTCATGGGTTCTGTTACAACCTTCTATGAAGCTTTTAAGATCAGGATTGGCATTATAGTTTAGCGTTTTATATATGTATAATACACATGAGAGAATGTGCAGTGATTTAATGTCTAACATATTCAGAGATTTGAGTAGGGGTACCGAGTGATGTCTGGGGCCAGAGTTGGATATTGTCCTAATAGCAGCTTTGTGTTGAGTAATTGGAGGACGTAAGTGATTTTGGCTAGTAGAGCCCCAAGCACAAATACCATAGTTGAGATATGGAAAGATAAGGGAGTAATAAAGAGTCACCAGGGCAGGGCGTGGTCCATAATATCTGATCTTAGAAAGATCAGATATCAAAAGAGTCAACAGAGTGGTCAAAAACATGGTCAAAAACATGATCAAAAGAGCTGAAACCAGAAGCTGTACCAAACTTACTAGAATCCTGCAGCCTCTCAGAGAATCAAACCAGGGTTTTACACAACTCCCCCATGCACTCGAGCTATGTCAATTGGCCGTTCTACCTCTTCACCCTTACTTCAATACACACAGAAATCACAAAAGCATCATGCATCATATGAACAAATCTACAAGGGCCTTGACGAGGATTTGAACCTACGTCCGAGATCATCCCAGACGCTGTGTTAATCGACTGAGCTATGACATGGCCAAAAGAGATGAAACCAGAAGTTGTACCGAACTTTCTTGGAACCTGCAGCCTCTCCGAGACAAACCAGGGTTTTACACAACGCCCCCATGCACTCGAGCTATGTCAATAGGCAATTGTACCTCTTCACCCTTACATCATTCCACACAGAAATACCAACAGCGTGATGCATCAAATGAAAAAATCCACAAGGGCCGTGTCGACGATTCGAACCTACGTTCAAGATCATCCCAGACGCACCCTTGACGACTGAACTACGACATGGTCAAAAGAGTTGGTCAAAAGTTGGTCATGGTCAAAAGAAAAGAAACCAGAAGTTGTACCAAAGTTACTTCGATCCTACAGCCTCTCCAAGAAACAAACCAGGGTTTTACACAACCCCCCTGTTACATAAGGGGAGTCTGTACTATGGGGGATATATTATAACATGGGTGTACGGGCAGTAGTTAGCATCAAGGGTTATCAAATATGGGAGATCTCAAAGGCCCGGCCCCCACTATATAGAAATATATAGAAATATACTTGTAGTGGCTGATTATAGCAATAGTCAGCCTAGAGGTTGATCAAAGATCTCCTACACAAGAAAAATGGATACTCCTTTACTAACTTACTTATTTATTAACCCCTAAAGAACCCCCCATATACATTCACACCAATAACAATAATAATAATTACTATACCACACTATCTTACGTTAAAAGCCTTGGTCCACATAAGCAGGACACAAGGTTTACACTGAGAACAAGCTAGGGTAAAGTACTACTAGTGAAGAGCTAGAAGCTTTAGTTAGCTTAGGGTAGGGAGACCACGTGGTTCCACTTGGACCCCTTTTAGAATAACTAGTAATACAAACACTAGGAACACGTAATTCATACACGGTATAATATTCTACACATTAGAACACGCCTATGCCAGACAATGAGAACACTACACATTATACTTAGCTGGGTATCAAAGACACAGAAATAAAGAAACGAGAGGAAGGGGAGGAGGCTCATTTCACCAGCCAGCAGAGAAGAGAGAGCGTCTCCTTCCCCAGCTCACTCGCTGCCAGCAGACTACTCAACTAATCGTACAGCAGTCCAATCCCAAGTTCACTCAGATTTACTCTACAATTGATTAGAAAGTATTAGTAAACATAGTTGGTGCCCATTTTATTATTTAATAATCAACCCCAAGCTAATTACACGGCTAATTCTTGGTTCAGAAATAGGGTAGAATATATATATGAAACACATGTGTGATAATAGTAGTTTGGGTACATAATTATAGCGACTGTGTTTATGTACGAAAAAAACTCTGCAGTTGCCTTGATGCTTACAGCAAACTATCTGCCTGAAGTGATTGTACTGTGTGTAACTATGTGCTCGATCGTACCATTATGTAGTATTGGAACCACAAGCAGCCAACGTAGGTTCGAACCCTCGTCACGGTCGTTGTGGATTTGTTAGTTTAGCACATGTATGTACATGATTATACATGTTAGGCCTCAGATAGCTTGTATTAGGCCTGGGAAGGTGGTTTTATTAGCAACATATGTATAAAATCTTTTCCAGTCTGTTCAATATCAAAATACAATAATAAAAAATATACCCTGTGGTACACACAGAAATCACAATCGCGTGATGCGTCAAATGAACAAATCCACAAGGGCCGTGACGAGGATTCGAAGTCCGAGAGCATCCCAGACGCTGCCGTAATCGACTGAGCTACGACATAGTCAAAAGAGTTAAAGCCGAAGTTCTACTGAACTTACCGGATCCTGCAGCCTCTCCGAGACACCTTGTGGTAGTTATGCTTCAGTTTATATTATAAAGCTTGAATATATTGGGCCGTTCAACAGCCTGGAACCCTCGCTCCATAACTCTACAGGCTGTCAATTTATGGTGAGTATTTAAAGACGTCTTTATATACGAATTATCTTTATTAAACAATTAAATATTCCATATTTTGGGGGATAAAGCAAATGAGACATTACAGAAACTTTCAAGACAATGTTTCAATTAGATGTACTTATATAAATATTCTTGGCAATTACCCTCATGATGTACCTGGTTGATGGGGTTCTGGGAGTTCTTCTACTCCCCAAGCCCGGCCCGAGGCCAGGCTTGACTTGTAAGAGTTTGGTCTACTGGGCTGTTGCTTGGAGTGGCCCGCAGCTATCACCATGTTTACAACTTGCTAGATGTACATGAACTATTAATTTACCAACGTTGCATTACAGACTTTAGTTAAATCAGCTTCATAGTATCCCTAATTTCTCAGTAGGCATGACAATGACTGGTTTGGTTTTGCAACATTGCCTATGTCCAGTTTAATAAATCTATCTATTGCAGGCGATGAGTCACAATAACGTGGCTGAAGTATGTTGACCAGACCACACACTAGAAATTGAAGGGACGACGACGTTTCGGTCCGTCCTGGACCATTCTCAAGTCGATTGTGAGAATGACTTGACTTGACAAGTCAAGTCATCTATTATTACCTCCTCTGATACTATAATATTGCTTCTTCTGATCTGAGGTTTCTTATGCCAGAGCTCCACTCTGGTTTGGTCTTGAAGACTTTCTGAAACCTTTTGTTTAAATTCTTGCAGATGTCCTTGCAATTTTCTGTTAAAATGTTTCCTCTGATTTGCTTGAAAACGTGGTTCTCTACTCTGGTCTCTCCTTGCATGGTTGTGCAATAGCCATGGCTGCTGTTTAACTTTAGATACAATGTCATTCTCATACTGTTACTCTCCTGCTCTCTTTAGTGCCATCACTTGGTTCAGTATTCTGCTGCCTAGTTTGTCCTCATATACAGTACAGTTTAGCAGGAAATATTGCACCTACAATTAAATCACACTAACACGTGATGAATAAAATATTGTTTTTTGATGTGCATATGAATAAAATATTATTGCAATAGGTGGACAGGACATTACATTGTGTTTCTGGAGTTCAGACATGCCAGTTTAATATTAACTGTTTCCTTAAAGTAATACATATTGAAATACTAAGTAAAAATTAAAAATACAAATATGATCTTCAATTAGTAATAACTTGTCGCTAAAGTTCCCATTATAATTCAAATTCACCAATTACCAAAGCCAAATCGATTATAGTAAGCTCTCAACCATTCTAACTGATATTACAAAGACAACCGCATTCCTCTCGTGGACGTCGACAGCTTTTGCAGAACCAGTTCCGGTTGATGTTGATGCCAAAGAATGATGGCGATTTCCACGTCGAGTTATCTTCTTTAGTGGATTCCTTCCCTGGTGCGGTTGACGCCTGGGTTGATGGTACGTTATCGCTGGCCGCGGATCTCCCGGCAGCGTCGCTGGTTACTTGGGGTGACTCCCAAGTCGCCCCAAGTCGGTTACTGTGTCGTTCCATCGTCACTATCTTTTTTCTGGATACAGCTACAAAATAGAGATGTACTATTGGTGATCAGCAGCCTTGTCACACAAAGTCTTGACCTTCAACACACTAAGAATGTAAGATTACATCACACGCATTGCGTGGCTCTGAATGAAGAGACTCACTAGTCATAAGTTTATATTTGCCCTGGGTGAGATGTAACCACCGTGGGTGAGATGTAACCACCCAGCTGGATACACAAAATATGACAAGAAAGTGCAAAATGCCAATTGGCTAATACAAAGCACGTTATTTATTTGTATCCAATCAAACTCATTCTTACATATGATAATCATTCTAACTATTCCAAATCTATTACATTGGTGGCCATATATATATATATATATATATATATATATATATATATATATATATATATATATATATATATATATATATATATATATATATATATATATATATATATATATATATATATGAGAACATAAGAAGATAAGAACATAAGAACAAAGACAACTGCAGAAGGCCTATTGGCCCATTCGAGGCAGCTCTTATTTATAACCACCCAATCCCACTCATATGCATGTCCAACCCATGCTTGAAAAAATCGAGGGACCCCACCTCCACCATGTTACGCGGCAATTGGTTCCACAAATCAACAACCCTGTTACTGAACCAGTATTTACCTAAGTCTTTCCTAAATCTAAACTTATCCAATTTACACCCATTTTTTCATGTTCCGTCTTGTGTTGATACTTTTAATACCCTATTAATATCCCCTTTGTTATGTCCATTCATCCACTTGTAAACCTCTATCATGTCACCCCTAACTCTTCGCCTTTCCAGTGAATGCAACTTAAGCTCGTTTAATCTTTCTTCATATGAAGGATTTCTAATTTGGGGAATTAACTTAGTCATCCTACGCTGGACCCGTTCAAGTGAAGTTATATCCATTCTATAATACGGCGACCAAAACTGATCTGCATTATCTAAATGGGGCCTAACCATTCCATCACCTAACCAGAGCAAGATATAGCTTACGAACCACACCAGGTGTCTTGTTACTAACGCTGCGATTAATAAATCCGAGTGTCCGATTTGCCTTATTACGAACATTCATGCATTGATCCGTTTGTTTTAAATTCTTACTAATCATAACACCCAGATCCCTGTCGCAATCCGACTTCGCAATCTCAACACCATCTAGCTCGTATCTTGTAACTCTATCATCATTACCTAGCCTCAGAACTTTACATTTATCAGCATTAAACTGCATCTGCCAATCCTTTGACCATTTCAAAACTCTATCTAGATCAACTTGAAGCGATAGTGAGTCCTCCTCCGAATTAATTTTCCTACCGATTTTCGTATCATCGGCAAATTTGTAAATGTTGCTGCTCAAACCTGAATCTAAATCATTTATATATATTATAAACAACAGAGGTTCCAGGACAGAGCCTTGAGGCACTCCACTTACATTTTCCCACTCTGACTTGACTCCATTTATACTAACTTTCTGTTTCCTTTGGTATAGCCATGCCCTAATCCAGCTTAATATAGCACCCCCAAAACCATGAGCCTCTATCTTTTTAATCAGTCTTTCATGTGGCACTGTATCAAAAGCTTTGCTAAAGTCAACGTACACAACATCACAATCATAAGAACATAAGAACAAAGGTAACTGCAGAAGGCCTATTGGCCCATACGAGGCAGCTCCCATCTATAACCACCCAATCCTACTCATATACTTGTCTAACCCGCGCTTGAAACAATCGAGGGACCCCACCTCCACCACGTTACGCGGTAATTGGTTCCACAAATCAACAACCCTGTTACCGAACCAGTATTTACCCAAGTCTTTCCTAAATCTAAACTTACACAATTTATACCCATTGTTTCGTGTTCTGTCTTGTGTTGATACTTTTAATACCCTATTAATATCTCCTTTGTTATGTCCATTCATCCACTTGTAAACCTCTATCATGTCACCCCTAACTCTTCGCCTTTCCAGTGAATGCAATTTAAGATTTGTTAATCTTTCTTTATATGAAAGATTTCTAATTTGGGGAATTAACTTAGTCATCCTATGCTGGACACGTTCAAGTGAATTTATATCCATTCTATAGTACGGCGGCCAAAACTAAACTGCATAATCTAAATGGGCCCTAACCAGAGCAAGATATAGCTGAAGAACCACACCAGATGTCTTGTTACTAACGTTTCGATTAATGAATCCCAGTGTCCTATTTGCGTTATTACGAACATTCATGCATGCATAATCCTTACCACTATCAACTGACTCAATTGGCAAAGACAAAGCAACGAGGAGCATTGAAGCGCAGGTCCCTCAAACTGCTCGAAAGGAAAAGGGAGAATCGAAGCGAATTTTGGTTGTGGGAGATTCCCAGGTGAGATATTTAGACAGAACGTTTTGTGCCAGAGATAGGGGGAACAGATTAAGGGTTTGCTATCCGCGAGCTGGAATTGGTAATATTGTTGGAAACATGAATGATATTATGACGGGAAATGGGAACAAACCCATTATTTGTATTAGTGCAGGGGGTAATGATGTTGAACGAGTTAGGAGTGAGGAACTAATACAGAGATTCAGGACAGCCATTCAAAATCAAATCAAATGTTTATTTAGGTAAGTTACATACATACAAAAGATTTTACAAAGAGTGATGGATTTATAGATAGGGCTAGTACATACAATGCCTAAAGCCACTATTACGCAAAGCGTTTCGGGCATGAAAAACTTAAATGACTAAAGCTTAATACTAATTGACCATAAAGAGTAAAATGAAAACATGGAATGAAAATATAGCTGAAAAAGCAGCACAAATACAATTCTGTCGACAAACAGCGCTCTTTAAAAAAAAACAGACATTGGTTGACAATAGAGGGGTAAGGTAGGTTACATGGAATTTATTAGGTATAGCTTCGTTTTTATCTTAAACTGGTTGAGAGGTACAGTCTTTAACATGGTTGGGAAGGTCATTCCACAATCTGGGTCCCTTGATTTGTAGAGCATTTCTAGTTTGATTAAGTTGTACTCTAGGAATATCAAAAGTATATATTTCTGGTGTGGTGCTCATGGGTTCTGTTACAACCTTCTATGAAGCTTTGAGGTCAAGATTGGCATTACAGTTTAGCGTTTTATATATGTATAATACACATGAGAGAATGTGCAGTGACTTAATGTCTAACATATTCAGAGATTTGAGTAGGGGTACCGAGTGATGTCTGGGGCCAGAGTTGGATATTGTCCTAATAGCAGCTTTGTGTTGAGTAATTAGAGGACGTAAATGATTTTGGGTAGTAGAACCCCAAGCACTAATACCATAGTTGAGATATGGATAGATAAGGGAGTAATAGAGAGATACCAGGGCAGGGCGGGGTACATAATATCTGATCTTAGAAAGAATGCCAACAGTTTTTGAAACTTTTTTTTGATATATTTAGAATGTGTCCCTGGAAATTCAGCTTGTGGTCAATGAGAATGCCAAGGAAGTATGTGTTTGTGGGAGAAAGGAATTGGCAAAATGATCAGGGAAAGAGAAGAGCCTCAAAATAACAATTCACTTAGGGTATATTACACTAACAGTCGAAGTCTAAGAAATAAAATTAACGAATTAAATGCTCTTGTCTGCACAGAAAAAATAGATATTATTGCACTTACCGAAATGTGGATGAATGTAGAAAATAGAGAACTATTAGCTGAATATCAAATAAATGGATTTAAACTATTTCACACAGATCGATATATTAGACGAGGAGGTGGAGTAGCCATATATGTTAGGGACAATTTGAAATGTAGTCTCAAAGAGGGAATCAAAACTGAGCCACACACAGAAACTATTTGGATAGAATTAAACGAAAAAGCCAATAATATTATAATAGGAGTAATATATAGGCCACCAAATTTAGACAGAATGGAAGCAAAGCATCTATGGTATGAAATATCTAGGGCATCTAGATCTAACAAATTTTTCGGTCAAATTGATTGGAAAGTCTTGGGTATGGGGTGGGGGCCGGTCTTGGAGCGAGACATGAACCCGTGACGTAATAGGTGACGTAAACGGGGATTTCGATGTGGATTCAATATATAACTTATTTATGAATATTCTAAACAAAGCACAGGAACGTAGTATACCATACAAATTGAATAGATCGAATACTAATGACCCAAAGTGGATAACAAAGAATTTGAAGAACCTTATAGGTAAAAAGAGAGCTTGGTACAAAAGGATTATAAATGGGGAGGTCACTTTAGAACAGGAATTCGTACAACTGGTTAGAAATGTTAAAAAAGAGATAAGGAAAGCAAAAAGAAACTATGAAGTTCGCATAGCAGGGCAAGCAAAGACAAATCCTAAATGTTTTTTTCAGTTATATCGTACTAAGACTAGGGAAAGGATAGGTCCATTAAAAACTGAGACAGGTCAAATAACAGATAGTGATGAAGAGATGAGTAGTATTTTTAATAAATATTTTGTATCTGTATTTACTAAAGAAGAACTTAACAATATGCCTTCAGCCTAACACGTCTATGTGGGTAATAATAATAATAATAATAATAATAATAATAATAATAATAATTTTATTTAGGTAAGGTACATACATAAAGAGATTTTACAAAGTTTGTTGGCTTTATAGATAGAGCTAGTACATACAATGCCTAAAGCCACTATTACGCAAAGCGTTTCGGGCAGGAAAAACATTAATGAACTAAAGCTTAAAACTAATGGGTAAAAAGAATAATATGTGTTGAGTACAAATAAAAATAGAGGTAAAAGAGGGGGGAACATTGTTGAAAAAGCAGCACAAATACAATTACAAATTATTACAGAAAATTACATTCAAACAGCGTTGATTTGAAAAACAAAAAACAAAACAAAAAAACATACATGGGTTGACAACAGAGGGGTAAGGTGAGTTACAGGGAATTTATTAGGTATAGCTTCGTTTTTAACTTAAACTGGTTGAGAGAGGTACAGTCTTTAACATGGTTGGGAAGGTCATTCCACATTCTGGGCCCCTTGATTTGTAGAGCATTTCTGGTTTGATTAAGTCGTACTCTAGGAATATCAAAACTGTATTTATTTCTGGTGTGGTGCTCATGGGTTCTGTTACAACCTTCTATGAAGCTTTTGAGATCAGGATTGGCATTATAGTTTAGCGTTTTATATATGTATAATACACATGAGAGAATGTGCAGTGACTTAATGTCTAACATATTCAGAGATTTGAGTAGGGGTACCGAGTGATGTCTGGGGCCAGAATTGGATATTGTCCTAATAGCAGCTTTGTGTTGAGTAATTAGAGGACGTAAGTGATTTTGGGTAGTAGAGCCCCAAGCACAAATACCATAGTTGAGATATGGATAGATAAGGGAGTAATAGAGAGTCACCAGGGCAGGGCGTGGTACATAATATCTGATCTTAGAAAGAATGCCCACAGTTTTTGAAACTTTTTTTGATATGTTTAGAATGTGTCCCTGGAAATTCAGCTTGTGGTCAATGAGAATGCCAAGGAATTTGCCATCTAATTTGTTACAAATTTGGGTATTGTTTATTTTGAGATTTATTTGATTAGAGGATTTATTGCCAAACAGAATATAGAAAGTTTTGTCAATGTTAAGGGTGAGTTTGTTGGCAGTTAGCCACAGATGGACTTTATTAAGCTCAGTATTTACTGTGGCATTTAGAGCAAGGGGATCAGGACTGGAGTAAATGAAGGTTGTGTCGTCAGCAAATAGAATTGGTTTGAGGTGTTGGGAGGCATTTGGAAGGTCATTAATGTAGATGAGAAAGAGGAGAGGGCCAAGTATGCTGCCCTGGAAAACACCAATGTTGATGGGTAGGGTGGGAGAAATTGTATTATTCACAGAAACACATTGGAGCCTGTCAGTAAGGTAGGATTTGAGGTATTGTAGGGAGTGTCCTCTGACACCATAATGATGTAATTTAAGAAGAAGGTTTTGGTGGTTGACAGTATCGAAAGCTTTACGCAGGTCCACAAATAACCCAACAGGGAACTCATTTTTATCAAGAGCTGTATGAATCGAGTTAAGCATACTAATAAGTGCATCGTTAGTGCTTTTTTTTGGGCCTGAAGCCATATTGGCAAGGGCTAAGTATATTGAGTTTGGCTAGATATGAGTAAAGCTGCTTATAGATTAGTTTTTCAAAATTTTTTGACAAGTTTGGCAGGATTGATATAGGTCTGTAGTTGACCAGACCACACACTAGAAATTGAAGGGACGACGACGTTTCGGTCCGTCCTGGACCATTCTCAAGTCGACAATCGACTTGAGAATGGTCCAGGACGGACCGAAACGTCGTCGTCCCTTCAATTTCTAGTGTGTGGTCTGGTCAACATACTTCAGCCACGTTATTGTGACTCATCGCCTGCAGGTCTGTAGTTGTTAACATCTGTGAGATCACCACATTTGTGGACAGGCGTTACTCTCGCTTTTTTTTAGAATATCTGGAAAGGTTTGGAGTTCAAGTGACTTGTTGAAGAGCAAAGCAATAGCAGGGGCTAAAGATCTGGAGGCTTTTTTGTAGATTAAAGTTGGTATCTCCTCAAGGGCACCAGACTTGGTTTTAAGGGAAAGGATTATCTCATTGACGTCAGTGGAATTAATAGGCTTTAGGTACAGAGACTGTGGATAGTTACCTGCAAGATAGTCCTTAATGTCAGTACTGGAAGATGGAATATCATTAGCAAGGGATGAACCAATGGAAGAGAAGAACCTATTGAACTCAATTGCAGAATCAGAGGCTGAAAGCTGACCATCGTTATTAGACAGGAGAGTCGGTTTGTTATTTATAGACTTCTTTGATCTCAATATTTGTGAAATTGTTCTCCAAGTTTGTTTAATGTTGCTCTTTATTTGGGTAAATTTATCTTCGTAGTATTTAGTTTTGGCTCGTCTAATTATCTTAGATAGCAATAATGAGTAATTCTTTGAGAATTCTTTGGAGACAATTCCTAACCTATACTTCTTCTCAAGGTCATGTTTTTTATTAATAGATTTAAGTATTCCCTTTGTAAGCCAGGGATTGTTAAGCCTTTTGGTTGTGACTTGTTTTGTAAGCATAGGACAGTGGGTATTATAAAGGCTAAGAGTTTTTTGAAGAAAAGATTGAACTGCTAGGTTGATGTCCTCTATGTTACCTAACTCGGACTCCCAGTTGACATTATCAGTAGCAGTTATAAAATTGTCTATAGCAGCTTCATTGTGTAGTCTAAAACGTATCTCTCTTGACTCAAGAGGTGGTTTGCTAATGTTAGTTAAGAGAAATGTGGGGTAATGGTCTGTAGTGCTATCGGTGATTATACCTGAAGTAAGCGGAGAGGTTATGTTTGTCCAGATGTGATCTAGAGTCGTGGCAGTGCTATCAGTGATTCTAGTAGGCCTAGTGATTAAGGGTATGAGGAAGCAGAAATTCATACAGTTGAGGAAGCTAACAGCAGTAGGGTGTTCTGGCTCGCAGAGGTCAATATTAAAGTCTCCTGCGATAATTAGGGGGTTTTTGTTCAGTCTGTTATCAAGTATTAGATTTCTAAGGTTTGAGTTGAATTCGGACACATCAGTGTTAGGAATTCTATAAACTGCACCCACAGACAGGACAGACTCGGCACCCTTGACTCTGAAGCTGGCGAAGATATACTCCCCATAGCAGTCTCTAGTTCTAATTTCCTTTAAGCATGTTAGTTCTTGGTAGTAGTAAAGAGCAGTGCCACCACCTCTCTGAAGTTGACGACAGTTGTGAATTGCTGAGTAGTTAGGCATGTTAAAGAGTTGAGTAGTATCCTCTTTCAACCATGTTTCAGTAAGAATAATAAAAGAGAATTTGTTGTCAATAGCTTCAATCAAGGCACTAACATCATCGAAGTGTTTACCTAGGGATCTAACGTTCAAATTGATTACAGAGATATTGTGATAATGAGTTACTACATTGTTTACATCATGTGCTGCAAAATATCTGCAATTTAGATCATTAAAGTGATTATTGTCATAGATAGTGGATAAGAGGTTAAGTTCTGGGTCTATACTTGACTGCATAAAAAAAGCTGATATTCTTAAATAAGTTATATATTGAATCCACATCGAAATCCCCATTTACGTCACCTATCGCTGGGTTCATGTCTCGCTCCAAGACCGGCCCCCACCCCATACCCAAGACTTTCCAATCAATTTGACCCAAAAAATTTCTAAGGCTATTAAAATCAGCTTTTCGAAAATCTGGCACTTTAACTGAATTTTCTCCTACAGGTCTATTCCATTCTATGCTAAATCTGATTTCTTTGTGATCACTGTTCCCTAGCTCACTCCCTATTTCGATGCCATTAATTTGTGTTTCCCTGTTAGTTAACACTAAATCTAAAATATTATTTTCCCGTGTTGGTTCCTTAATGTGTTGCATAAGAAAGCAATCGTCAATTAATTCTAGAAAATCTTCTGCTTCACTATTCCCTGTTTTGTTCAACCAGTTTATTCCACTAAAATTAAAGTCACCCATGACGTAAATACTGTTAGATCTAGATGCCCTAGATATTTCATCCCATAGATGCTTTGCTTCCATTCTGTCTAAATTTGGTGGCCTATATATAACTCCTATTATAATACTATTTGCTTTTTCGTATAATTCTATCCAAAT